>NC_137820.1:35257654-35272654 GCF_963921795.1 Nannobrachium achirus | reverse complement strand
ATGACCACAACAATTTAAATCTTATAATTCATTGTATTCACATTAACAACACAAAACATTGTTCAGTTTGTGACACTTATAAACAATCAGCAAACATAATGCACTGTATAATAATAATAATAATAATAATACTAACATCACCTTATTAATATTTTTAATACCAAGAGGCACTTCCAGGAAATCTGGCAAATATAGAGAGGCTACAGTTTAGTGTCTGAATTACAAAATGGTAAAAATAAATAATGTTCTAAAAAGAGTAATTGTCTTTTTTCTTATAACATGTCTTCACTGTACAGTTTAATATACTGTACAACATGGAGCATCGACCTGCAAAGAAATGAACCTTTTTTAACAGATGTTGTGTATTTGGACATACAAAGTTATGCTACATGTGCACTCTTGCACACACTTGAGGGCACGCACGCTTACACCACACACGCACTGCCACGCACACACACGCGCGCGCGCGCACACACACACACACACACACACACACACACACACACACACACACACACACACACACACACACACACACACACAATGGTGCTGGTTCTTTGGCTTGTAATATTCATCAATTTAAAGGTAGCAGTGATTCTCAACCTGCAGGCTGAAGCCCTCTAGTGGGCCGTGAGGATATTGCAAACCCATTTGGTAAAAAAATAAATAAAAATAAAATAGATTTAGCAAACCATACAAATTGAAAAATAAGTTTTCATTTTAATGGATATTAGCCAGAACATAATAGAATGATTGCTCATTAAAAATAAATATGTTTTAAAATAAACATTGAAAAGCTTTGAAAATGCACACGTCCCACCCATCTGACCACCGAACAGTGGTCTGTGGCCCTGACCCAGAACAGGTTGAGAACCACTGCTATATTGCAGCGGTTCCCAAACGTTTTAGGTCAAGACCCAAAAGAGAAATTAGACGTTTTACCTGGACCCAAACTAGTAGTGACAACAGCAGATCTACAAGCTCACAATGCGTCGTGAGCTTGTATTTTCACTATTGTTAAACATTTGTTTTCTAATATATGGAATTTCTTAGAATTACATAGAAAAATGATTGCTCTTTTTCATTAAAATCTTAGCTTTTGGGGGGAAATGTTTTGAAGTTATAATAATGAAAAACTAAAATTAAGGGACCCATAAAAATGGGTCCCGACCCAGTCTTTGGGAACCTGTGCTATATAGCACCTCCAAGAACCACTGAAGAACCAATGTTTTTGAGTGTGTTGTTTTAGTCATGATAGAAAAGAGAATGAGCGGTGCTAAACTAAATTAATGTTTCTGTTAATGTCAAGGCTGCTCAACAGCGCCACTTGGTCACCCAACGGTATTGCAGCTGTTGCTACTGATACGAGGCGTATGAGTATACTACAAACATAGAGACATACATAGTTACACACTCGGTCAAGCATGGGAGTGCTTGCACCGCCCAAAGGGTAAAATGTGTTTGATTGTCGTGGGCACAGACCAGCTGAAGTGGATTTCCATGACTTTTAATGTGATGAAAAAAAAGAAAAAACATAAATGGAAGGAACAGACGCCAAGGCAGAGGTGTTAGATGCATGGGTTACTGGAGGCAAACTACATAGTTGGGATGGAATGCATTTGCAGTCAATGAGAACCGGCTGGATCAGCTTATGAACAAAAACAATATTTCCTATTGGTTGAAAACCTGGCGACACAGTGACGTATTTAGCCTACTTTTTTATTTGACGGGAAGTACATTTTATGGACTTTTGATATGAAAATACCCTGTGTTTTCTCTCCCCCCCCCCCCCCCCAATCATTTCAGCTGATTAAATAATAGTATGTGTGTGTGAATAAGTATGTTCAAAACAAAGAAATATTAGGAATATAAAGACAAATGTGACAATTAATTAGCTGGTGACAAGGAATGTCCTCCATTAAGCATGTTATTTGCATTGCAATTTGGGCCACATCATCATTACAGGCCAAGTAAAAAAAGAAAAGAAACAACAAAGAAAAGCTAAGATAAAAGATATACAAGCTATATTTTGGTGTGCAACACTCACACTGTAATGGAATGAAGTACAGCATTCAGAACCAGGGTTATCACAGTAACCTGAGGGTTTAAGCGGTTAATCATTTGACACATACGGGTCACTGTCGGGTGGAAACCTTTTAAGTCCAAAGCCGTTCCTTTTCTATTATTATTTTAAAAGCGATTTAAAGATGGGGTGCCATGATCCCCCCCCCCCCCCCCCCCCCCCTAAAATCAATGAACGTCTCTGCAGGAAGAGTCACCAACATCATTTTCTCTACCCCGCAATCCTTTCCCGGCAGATTCATTGCACTGGGGGGCAAAAAAAAAAGACTCAGAAACAGAAACTTGCCGCTGTTTAGATCCCTCAATAAAATGTTGTGCTGTGCACATCGAAAAGCAAGTGATTGTAGAAATACCTGTGTAAGATTTATAGAATTTGTGTCCATACACACCAGAACTGATTATTATTTGATTAATTAACAATTCATTTGCATTAACTTAAACTGCTGTCCGTGTCATTGTTGAAATGACCCAAACCTGCTTACCCGATGCTGTCACTGGTAGGCAGGTTTCCTCCAAAACGGTGCCATCTTATAATGTTGGGTGAAGTGCTCCTTTATTCACCTCGTTATAAGTGTGTGCATGTATTCATGATACAAACATCAGTTTAAATTCATGGAAATTCATCTAAAAAAAAGAATAAATGAAATAAACATTCTCGGTCTGTACAGACCGTTAGGCTTACAATTAGGAAAAGCTTGGGGGTTAGGGTTAGACATTTAGAAGTTAGGGATTAACAACTTAAACCCCATATGGTTGACCGGAGTCCCTCAGGGCTCTGTACTAGGGTCTTTTCTGTTCTGCTATTGTGGGGAAAGCTTTCGCCGGAAATAGCAGAGCGACAAGCTCACAGCACACGTTGTGTGCTTGTGGATCGGCATTTTTTGGGGGGCTAATGTTGCCCCCCAGAATATGGATAATACAAGTTTTATTGTATACAAGCATATTTTTGACCGCCAATAGCAATTATTATGGCCACAATAATCGTGACACGAAATGTTCATGTCGTCCCATTCCTATTGGGGTTCGACATTCAAAGCGTTCCTGATTTACACACGAGTTGTGTGTCACGCATTGAAGCAGATTGGCTTTTTTCGGCTTCAAGGTAATAGGCAAAACACAAACAAAGAAAAATGACAACAATTGATGCCAGAAAATCTGCATTATGAAATGTTCACGATCATAGTAATACAAACATGTGCGTGTGTGCGTGTGTGTCAGCAGTCCGGCGTGTTCCCACGTTGGCTTGAGGTCTGGTGGTGTAACGCACTGGTTCCCAGCGTGCGGTCCGCGGACCGCCAAGCGGTCCTCGAGGCGTCAACTCAGAGAGCATACCAACGAAACCAACTCTTTCTCTGTGTAGACTGATTGTCCCAGAGGTAAAAAAGAAGAAACAAAAAAGAGGAAAAAACAGGTATAAAATGGTGGGTCCGTGCCCGCCTCATGCATATCAAACTGGGGGTTCCGTGTAGAGTTCTGATGTCTGATGTCTCTGCCTCCTCTTGTTTTTCCACCACCATTGTTTTCTTTACACATCATGTCATATTGTTGTTGTCGGGCAGAAACCTCTCATCTCCATATTCTAACTTTTTTTCTTCTTCTTTTTTTGTAAATGAACACCCTACTTGATCATGCTACAGCATCACACGAAAAAAAAAAAAAAAAAAGTAGCAGGTCCACAAGCTTGAGCTTGTACAGATGTGCTGTTTCAGGTCTTCAGGCTTTTCCTGAAAATGTCCAGCAAATGCATTTTTTCCTACAGGTTTCTTTTCTTGTTTTGCCTTTAACATTTGTTTGCAGAATGGAGCATATTTTTGCAGAAACACGCAATAGGCAAGAAACCACTCCATTCCCATTGAAAAGCAGAATCCACCTTCATAGGTAGACTAAAACTTCTAAGTCAGAGAAGGTCATACAAAAATAGCTGATCTTCAAGCTCAATCTCAGCTCTAGCTCAGTTCTGCCATATCACTGGAAATATACTGTCTTGCCAATGGCAGGACGTGTGACGTTTTGAAATGGCACATCTGCTACTTCTGAATCTGGATGGTGGACAGTTTTGGATGCACGAGGTTTCCACCCGACAGAGACGACATACAAGAAGGTCGGTGATGTTAGCCACATGAGACCGCATAGTGAGACCAGCCGTTCTGTATGGCATGGAAACGGTGTCACTGGTCAAAAGAGAAGTGGCAGAACCGATGTCACAACAATTGTCATTAGGAGTGACAAGGAGGGACGTGATCAGAAAGGACTGAAGGACACATGCGGCCAAATCCCAGCAATCTCAGCATCAACGTTGTATACAGGGGCGTCACAACGGGGGGGGGGAAGTGGGACTGAGTTACTAGGGCCCAAGGTGGAGGGGCCCTAATTATTTTATACTTTAGCTATTGAAAAATAGCAGCTATACAAGCTCACAGCGTGGCACCGAGTGGCTCGCTGCAAGCTTGTAGATCTTTTGAAAAGACGTGAAAATGTGTGCAAATCTTTGACTATATGTATTTTTTAAGCGAACATTTGTAACTCAAATTTTGCTTCTGGGGGGTCCCTGGAACTAAATATTTTGAAATGGGGGTCCGTGGCCAAATACATATCATTTTGGGGGTCCTTCACATGAAAAGGTTTGAGCACCACTGACATAGAAACAAGGATTTGAAACATTCAAAGACATTTTCACAATTTTTCAAAAATAGCAGATCTACAAGCTCACAGTGCGGCACTCAGTGCCGCGCTGTGAGCTTGTATATCTGCTATTTTTCAATAGTTAAAGTACCCAGGGCCCAGAATTTTATGCGACACCCCTGCATGCGGCCAAATCCCAGCAATCTCAGCCATCAACTTCGTATATATATATATATATATATATATATCTTTTCCTGTAGGAGAGTAGTGTTGTAATTTCTCAGTCCTTTCATCGAACAAACAATATTATTAACTGATAACTGATATGTCACCAATTCTAAGGAATCTCATTGTTGTTTGTTTAATTGTTTTTTGACGGAGCGTGGCATCCTAGAGTGAGGACGGCGGATCACGTAATTTCCTAATTAAATGTAGTTTCCAACGCTACTTTTTGCTACCCCACAGCATTTATTCAATCTTCTCCAAACACCTACTTAAACACCTTACGAATTGTCTGTTTTTTTTGTGGGGGGGGGGGGGGGGACAGTTCTTATATAAAGTCAGTTAAAAGACATCTAAGGGGTTTTAAATAAGAAAAAACACTGGGGTAGTATGGCATTAAAAGGGTTAAGAGTCACAGTTCCTCATTCATAAAGTGCTCCCCCCATCGCATATTGAAGGTATTGCAGTACTAGAAAACTCCTCCAGGGGGAGTTTGGTGAAACTGGATATTCTGACAAAAATGTGTAAAACACTTATTGTTTATTTATTATTACTTTTTCTTCGGTATAGGCACACGTTTCCCAAAACTTCTACAGTGTTGTGTCTACTTATGGAAGTCCATTGGTCCAAAAAATGACGTAATAAATATCACAATGGATGTATTTGTGATATTTGACGAACGCACACATGCACTCACGCGTGCACACACACACACACACACACACACACACACACACACACACACACACACACACACACACACACACACACACACACACACAAACACAATGAAATAAACCAGCCCTAAGGGCGCATGCAAACTGATGGGCGAGTGCTGGCGCTTTGGCATGGGATCAACTTTGAAAAAAACAAACAAAAAAAAACAGACCTGGTTGGTTGTTTACGTTGTTCTGACATCAGGACACCTCATCCCAGCTTAGCAGAAGGATATAGCTACGGGATATAGCATGATGTCAGACAGGTCAGCTATATCCTTCTGCTGAGCTGGGATGATATTGATGACATCAGGGATCTCCATATATGGGGCTATATGATATATCCTATATCCTTCTGCTGAGCTGGGATGGGGTGATGTAAGAACAGGTCAGGTATATTGTGATGTTATTGTGATGTCAGAAGAGAAGAGTGAGAAATTAATGAGGGATTTTGAGTGTCAGGAAGAGTGACAAATTAATGAGGGATTTTGAGTGACAGATAGGAACTGGTGGCTTTCATAATAAGTAGCGACCTACTTTAATTGTGTTCTTTTTTCATTGTGGTAAATATTACAACATATTTGGACCAAAGGACTTCCATTCCTAAGTGATGTGCTGCAAAACACGAGTCTGTTAATATGGTTTTAAAAAATTACAAATAATATTTTTAAAAAAATGTTTTGTTTGTCACTCCGCAGGCGGGTCACATTCTTCTTGTGGGGGGAGTGGCCACTCTGGCTCCTCCTCCCCCTCCTCTGGCACCTCCTCTGCCCCAACAAGCCCCTCCTCCTTGCTGTGTGGCTCCTCCTCCTCCTCGTGGATAGCGGTGATAGGCTCATTAGCAGCAGCTACGTAGGAGATATCGCAGTGTTCATTTAGTTGACTGAAACTAAAATAAACTTACCCCAGACTACCCGATATTACGAAAACAACTAAATACAACTAATACTAAAACGAATAAAAGCTAAAGTAAAAGTACGCCTTTTCAAATAATAATAACCGTAATTAATAATTAAAATTAAGCTGAAATTGAAAACAATAACAAATAAATAATACAATAGTAACCTTGGATGGAGAGTTTCTGAGGGTCCTGTGGGTCCATCTCGTTCTCCTGCACACACAAACAGGAAGGTGATAAGTAGAACCAAAACTGACTGTGTGTGTGTTTTTTTGTTTCAGAAATAACTTTTCAGACCGTGGTTCTTTAAAGCAGTGATTCTCAGGGTGTGTTCACACAGTGACACCGCCCACTTCCCACAAAGCATTGTGGGAAATGCATTCTTATTTGGTTAAGGTTTTGATAAGGTTCTGCTAAGGTAAGGTTCTGATAAGGTTTTGATAATTTATATCACTAAACTGTCTGAACGCACCCTCAAACTCATATCAAGTACTTCCCTCTCAACATCATGTCATCGTGAATGCTCACATATTAGCTCATTTACATTTGATTTCATTTATATATAAAAAAAAAAAAAAATCGGATCGCAGATCACCTTTTCTAAGTGCCCCAAAGACACTGCTTCTGGTCTGGAACCGGAAACAGACATGGATATGCTTTTTTGGGGGGCGGGACAACACGTTCCCCTATCCCACTGCCTTCACCTCCTTGTTACGCAGCTAGCTGGCTAGTGCAGCAATGCTAATATGGATTAACATGAGGTCTGTGGACCACAGCATGCGCACAGATCGTGCAAAATCTGTGGACCGTCGTGCACAATGGACACACGCGATAAACGCTGTCTTTTAATGGCAGTAAAATGAGTCAATACATTGGGATGCTAGGGTTTAAGTTGTTAAAGGAACCCCTTTCTGGTTCCTCCAATAACTTAAAAAACATTTCATCTCTAGATAACAGTGCGTGCGTGCGTGCGGTGGAGGACCTGGTGGTTCTCCTGGCTGAGGACTTTCTTCCACATGAGGTGGTTCTCCTGGAGATGCTGGCTGATCTGGCAGAACACGGCTCTCTTCTTCTTCACCACCGCTTTCTCTGGAAAAAAACATGGAGGACAATAAACATCTGACTGTGGATAGAAATAGTGTAGAAATCAATTCTGAACTTTCCACGGTCCACCAATGAGAGTGAGTAGACAAGAAATGGTGCCATCTTATAATTAGCATTAGTGAGGTGTCTGAGGACCAATTATATTGAAAATGGGTGAAGTGGTCTTTTAACACATTTTGCTGGGGACCCCCTAGAACCCCCTCAAGGAACCCTGGATCCCACTTTGAAACCCACTGGCCCACTACCTGACGTCTCAGAGCCGGTGGACGCTGTGTCTTCTTCATCTTCATCGTCATCATCATCATCTTCACTGTCATGATGGCCCTCCCCCTCCGGCCCCGCCTCCTCCAGCCAGCGGCCGGGCAACAGGGAGGCAGAGTCATAGGAGCGGCAGAGTGGTGCCACGATGTGTGTGATGAAGGACTCCTGTAGCTGGGCGAGCTGCGGAGTCGAGCGGTCCATGAAGGGGCTGATGGGAAGACCCAGGCTGGACTCCTCGTCGCCCTGCGGACCGGATTCACCATGACTTTAAAGGAGTAGTTCAGCCAAAATAAAATGACTTATTTCCTATCAATTACACTTCCCATGAAGCCTTGAATTCATTTCTTTGTTTTTGTCTCATTCCTAAGCCAATACCTTGATGACCGGGTCACCAGTCAATAGGAGACTCAGTAGGCACCTGATACACCTACGAGCGAGCGGAAGCGAGCGAGTCGCCGGGCCGAATGGTGCGAACGTCGCTTAATCTGAGTTATGTGCCGCTATGGACAGAATAGTAAATATTAAGCCCCCTTAGTTCACATGGTCCAAGTTAAAAGCAAGAAAAAAAAGGCCAGCTGTCTGTAGCTCAGTAGCGAGGGTTAGCAGGTAATCCAACGGCCCGGGTTCAATTCCCGCTGAGGGAACGACCAGTACATTATTCCTCTGAACGTGTGTTGGTGCATGCGCAATGCAATGACAAGACCAAGGGTGATAACGGGTCTACCAGCTCCTGGTAGCCAGTAGTCAGACTACTGAGCCTTAGCTAAGGGATGATAACGGTGATAACAGACCCATACTAAGGGATGACAACGGGGACATCGGCCGGTCATCAACTTATTGGCTTAGGAATGCGAATCCTTTAAGGGGACTAAGTCTGTGTGAGATTACAAACACACTTCCCCCTCCCCTCTCTGACCCCCCCCCCCCCCCCCCCCCTGACAGGCATCAAACAAGGTAGCTATCTTTGATGCTTTAATTGATTAGAGAGAGCACTGACGAGCCCAGAACATGTTTGACACTTTAATGGCCCAATCAATTCAATCAACTCAGCGCATAACCCCTTTGAAGATCAAAGAGAGCAATTAAGAGCTCCGGCCGAGATCCTCCCTCCCCTCACAGACAAAGAAGTCCCTGCAAGGGATGAATGTCAACATAAACAGTGGAACAAAACCAAAATACACCCAAAGGGACATGTCTTTCTGCAAGGAAACACCCCAGCACAATAATATAGTGACTGATAGAGAGAAATGACTGCTCAAGTAATTATATACATAATATATATTCAAAATAGGCTTAAATTAAGGATGTAAATTACCTGTTGGTAGAATTCATTGACAATGCCCTGGGTCCATTGTAAATGCAGATCTCTACGTTTCAGCGGCCCATTGATGTCGGCCAGTTTGATGCACATCTGACACACCAGCAGCCTGTCGTTCTCATTGGACCAATCGATGCTGGAGGCGGGATCGTCGCCCACCTATGGGAAGGCAACAAATATATTTTGCAACAATTTATAATGAAAAAGACGCAATTCTGGAAAATTGCAAGTGTGGTTGACGTGACACGAGTCACAAGGAATTTGCTGGGAAATGAATTACATCTTGCCATTTATATTAGATATTGTGATGTAAAGTGAAGCATGACCAAAAGCTTGACTTTTCTGTTGTTTACAAAACACTGGTTCACTATGCTGGGAAAAAGTATTAACCTAACTATTGAGAATATGGCAACCAAACTTATTATGCTGACATTTAAACATAAGAGGCACAATGTAGAAGTACACAAATAGATGGTTATACCCATCTCATCTGTCTATCTGTTTCCATTTTCTACCCATATATGTATCTCTGCATTTGCTCCACATGTCCCAAATTCTTCTCCCTTCCCTAAAACACCCGGGACAACACTCCACACGTCCCAGACTCTTCTCCCTTTAAACACCCTGGACAACGCTCCACACGTCCTAGACTCTTCTCACTTCCCTAAAACACCCTGGACAACGCTCCACACGTAATAGACTCTTATACCATCCCTAAAACACCCTGTACAACGCTCCATGCGTCCTAGCCTCTACAAGATAAAAGGTTTTTGCCTGACACCAAATGGTACCTTGTTGTTATAAATAGTGAGTTAGAACATTACCTTGGCGTTGAACTCGGCCAGGAAGTCAAAGTGTTTCTTCAGGTCGGTGGCGAGGATCGCCTCGATGACCAGGAAGCGAAAGCGCTTGAACTCCACGTGGCCCAGGCCGGACAGGAAATTGAACTCCGGGCGCGACAGGAAGAGGTTCCAGGCGGAGGCGGCGTGATGATTCTCCAAGACCGAGCGGTCGTTGTAGAGGACCGCCTATAACAAACACATGAACACAGTTTTTCAGTGGGGCCCTGGCTCCACTGCAGGCACAAATCAATCAAATCAAATCAAATCAAATCAAATCAAATCAAATCAAATCAAATCGCTATGACCGAAAGAATAAGATAACGGATACAATCGGACAAAATTTGTTCTCTCAACCGGTCTCTCCCTTATAGTCCAGTAAGTTTAGGCCAAAATTAGGCTAAACCTAAAACAAATTGCAATAGTAGCAAACTCAACTGATTTTGTATCCTCAATATGTCCTTAGTGAGAGATAAAAAGTCCCAAGGAATCCCATCGGGGGAAAGTTTTGAAAACGACCTACCTACCTTCACTTACTATACACTACACTTTAAAGGAAAAAATGACTCCCAATAAAATCTGCTTTAAGTGGGATGTGAGGAGTCAGACTAAGGGTTTTTAATTATTCTGAATCCATTGCAAGCATTTGTTTTGCACGAAAAACATTCCTTGGGCAAGAAATGGCCCCTCAAAATGATGGTTTATTGATGAGTCATCAATTTTCACAGTCTTTTGGGGTCCGTTTTTAGCCCAAGGAATGTTTTTCATGCAAAACAAATGCTTGCAATGGATTCAGAATAATAATAATAAAAACCCCTAGTTTGACCCCTCACATCCCACTTAAAGCAGATTTTTTGGGAGTCATATTTTCCTTTATAGTGTAGTGTATAGTAAGTGAAGGTAGGTAGGTCGTTTTCAAAACTTTGCCCTGATGGGATTCCTTGGGACTTTTTTTCCCTCACTAAGGACATAATGAGGATACAGAATCAGTTGAGTTTGCTACTATTGCAATTTGTTTTAGGTTTTTTCATATAATGACTGGACTATTATGGTGCATTCAAACCTGAAGAGAAATATGTGTTTCTAGTCGCTTCAATCGCCACTTTGGTCGCGGAGGTAGAATATTTGTCCGGTGTGACCGTGCCCGTACAGAGTATTTCTATGTTGCAGTAATACTTTTACTTAAATAAGGAATGTGAGTACTTTTTACACCACCGCCCCCGCGACGCGACTCTGGATGAGCGGTAAAAGATGGCTGGAAGTGTTCCAGTGTGCGTACCTGTGGCGCGCTGGTGGCCACCAGGAAGGCGTTGGTTCTTCCGGGGTGGTCGTAGTCGTGCATGGCCGCCGCTACGTAGAGCGCCATGAGCTCCAGAGCCGGGATGAGAGCCGACAGACAGCCGTATCCCTCCTCTCTGTCTGAGGATAGACAGGCACACGGAGAGACAGACCGTTAAGAGACAGACAGACAGTGGTGGGAAAAGTACTCAAATGTTTTACTTAACACCTGGAGTGCCTAATACCAGGCACGTGCACACATAGGCATCAAAGGGGGTTTGAGCCCCTGCCCCTTTACCTGTCTGTAAAAGTGCCCTCTCCAGACCATGAATGCAGTTTTTACAATGGTGAAAGAAATGCAAATGCCCTCTTTCCATGCCATATCTTATGGCGATATTCAAGAGAATTGTCTCACAACGCTCAAGCTTCTAGAAATTTCAGCCCCTGCCTCTCTAACATTCTCTGCACGTCCCTGCCTAACACGTTACCTGATGTGTTACCTGGTGGTAACTAATAGCCCCTGTACTACCGCAGGCGGGAATGAGGGAAAAGACTCAGTTTCCCATGATGCCTTATTGTAAGATAAGGACTTGTGTTTGGAGGTTTACCTCATATATGCCCTGATTAAGACCCTGTGTGGTGGAAACATAGCGGCTTTTATTTTTTTGTAATGAAATAAAGTACCCTGTTTTTACGTCCGTCCTCCTCTTTTACTTTTATGAGCGCTCGGATCTCTCCTCTTTTATAAGTATAAACCCACTGGCGCCTTAATTACTAAAACAATGTATATAATATGGAGCAATTACACAATGTTTTACTCCATTATTGAATACTTTTGTTTTGGAACACATAGACATACTGTAGCTAATTGTGCCGTGATCACTTAGGTCACAGGGTGCTTTTTGAGAGAACCTTGAGCTGTGTGGGCGAGCGCATTGAAACATGCACATAGATAACAGCTGTATGGGATAGATATAGTGGGAATCCCACACATATCCCACTGTGGGATATGTTATTAGATTGTCTGGAGCCTGCAGCCTGGCACAGAGAAGCGTAGCTGAGACCTGGGAACCGAGGGAGCAGGTGTTATTTTTTTCTAGAGCACGACTGAGTCTTGAGTTCAATGGCAATCCCAATTTTGGAGAGTCCTAGACCATGATTACTAATGTTTAACCAATATTATTTGAATAACATTTTTTTAATAAAATTTTTAAAAAAATCGCTAAATCTTTAATTCAAATTTTAACCCTTTCAATGCTACCTTTTCACCACTAGAGGGCGCCCAGTGGCCATAGAAAACACCATAGAGATACGCTGGTATATGCACAAGCCGTGCGCAGCCATGATGCACCTGAACACTTTCCTTTGTGCATGTACAGGAACAGGATGAAGTTAGCTTGAAGTTAGCTATTGGCTACCAAGCATTTTAGAAGCCCTATTTTCGGCGATTTAGCCATGATTAAACCTTGCACACCTCATGGATATGCATGGAACAGAGAAAATGAGCTCTAAAGATCCTGGATTGCATTGGAGTGGATGGTAAATATCGGCGGATAGTTCGGGATAGGCACAATAAGAGTTAAAAAGTAAAATAAAAATAAATGAACCCAAATTAGGTTTTGATGTAAAATTAAGTATACATCTCTATGAAAAGAATATCTAACTTTAATTATACAATGACAACCACACATAAATATAAAATGCAGACATAAAGAAACTGAACTTCATTTTACTGTCGCATTGGGACACATTGTGAGTGTAGATTTGAAATTTCAGATCTTTTTGGAAAATGTTCACCGATAACGTCATGCCCAAAGCAGGGACACAGAGTTGCAAGTGGTTAAAAATTTGGACACATAAGCACACATAATTGCTGAAACTGATGTTATGTCAAATAATGATTTATATATACACACAAAAATATATATACACAAAATCTGGCAACACAGCCGGGGAGCGAAGAGTGAGAGAGGGTGAGAACCACGCCCCCAGTACCACGGTAGAGAATTGATGTAGCCGTCCCCTGGTGGTCAAATATATAGCAACACCTCCACATTTAAAATGCTACTGCGCAATGCGCATGCTCTATAAGCTGAAACGCTAGCTATTGGCCAAGGTGGCACCGATATCTGGTGCCAACTCCGCGTGCTTCAAAGACCACTGAGAAACTTTCATTGAAATGAATAGCTGGGGACGGGCCAGTCTGCTCTCTATTATATTATACCTCTATGGTGAGAACAGAATGGGTGTGAACGGTGCGAAGGATATCAATCAAAGAAAACAAAGCAAATTATCTACATACTGTGTGAGCATAGCAGATGTACTGTATACTGTGCATGATAACTGCGTATGTTATTATGTTTTAAATGGTGTTTAATTATTAATCATTTTATAATTATATGAAAACGAGTCCTTACCCGTTCAAAGATATGAGCTCCGAAATGATGTGCAGTGTGTGGGTTATGGGGTGTGCACTGTGCACACAGTATATGAGGGATGGAAAGTAACTTTAACTGGTGCTTGCATGATAATATGTAGGAGCATCAATGTAAGAAATACCCGTTTCGTTTAATGGCTATAGAGATACTGTGTGTCGATCTGCATGATTTTTGGACAACATCTGTAACAGGGCCAGACAGCCCCCCCCCCCCCCCCCCCCCACACACACACACACACACACACACACACACACACACACACACACACACACACACAGAGAGCTGGTTAAACATTTTGCCTCATGCTAGATGCAGAATAGATATGCCTCATGCTAGATGCAGAATAGATACCATAAAAATGCTAATATACAGCATCTGATTTGTGAAAGTGACAAACGGGCTTCACAGTTGTGTCAGGTGTGTTCATATGCTAATGGTGATGCGATTTCAGATCAATTGCTCCAGCCACTGAGGAGAAACGCTGTGACAGACACTCAGACAGACAGACACTCACTCAGACATTTGGAAAATTATATGTTTGATATAAACCTTACAGATATTGTCCTCAGCACGATTGAGAATGGTAAGCAGTGCTACACTTGCACGGATCCACAGTACTGCGGCGACACACAGACGACCTTATCGTGTGTGAATCTTCAGGACCACTGCATCTCAGGTACTGAGAAGCCATAGGGTATGGCAGTGGTGGCCACTTTCAAACATTTCGTATAGCGCCCTCCTTTGGCCAATTGGAATAAGATTGGTTTCAGTGATATTTTGACTAACCCTCTACATCTTTGCCAAATGTCATGAACATGTGACTTTGCATGTAAGATTTAGAGGCAGAAGAATAATTTGCATAAAACTGCAATATTCATTGAATTATTAAATATATATATATATATATATTTCACATACAAACTTCTCACCCCATAGTCTGAGTAGATATTGGTCCAAAGTTCATGTGAAAAAAGTTCTGTGCACGTGACGCGAAAATCCCAGGAGGAGATAGATTTTTACTGTTTTTAATATAATACGAAATGGTGGGAGATCTAGGTCAGAGGTCAGAGTGGCAAAGTTGTTCGGCATGAGGAGACGCATATGTGTGTCCAGGTGTCATGGCTGTATGTCAAACAGAGCATGAGCTATACCTGTTCAAAGTTTGCAATTTCAAAGGCTTCCTACAGTGCCACCCTTTGGCCAATTGTTGTAAAAAGTAATA
>NC_137820.1:35250154-35252654 GCF_963921795.1 Nannobrachium achirus | reverse complement strand
GTGCTCTGAGTCTTTGATTAGGCAGCGGTCTGTTATAGAGCGGAGCGGTCTGTTATCAGGGAATATCGGACCAGAATCAAGCATTCAAACAAGCCGGGTAATAATGCTCAATATTTGATTAAATTCCCTATTAAGAAAATATAAGTAATATATTCCTTAAAATGAGGAAAATATACTAGTGTGAAACATGCTTGACAAGCAATGTTTTTTTGTTTTTTTACAAAAAAAAAAGACTTAAATGCTACAAACATAAATAGCACGGCTCACTTCACACTGAGTTTGATTTTGAATGCCATTGATCAATGCATTTTGAAAAGTGCAGTATGCCATTTCAAAATACATACATCCATTGAATGCATTTTTGAATGCATTGATCAATGACTTGATTTGAATGCACGCAGACTCGCCTGGCTCAGGATGCGCCCGGTGCGTCCGTTGGTTTTGTCCGTCAGGGTGAAGATGGGGAAGTTCCAGTTGTCCAGTTGACTCAGCAGAGGTTCCAGTCCCTCCATCACCAGAGGCTCCGGAGCCTTGACGTCTTTGTCCTGGCGGGAAGTGACACGTCGGTTCAACATAGGGATGGGACGATATGTCACATCAAGATTATTGTGACAAAAGAAATCGCGATTTACGATATTATTGCGATAATCAAAAGGCCATTATCCTGGGGTGGAACATTTGCCAAAAGATTGCCGATCTACAAGCTCACAACGCGTCGCATTTTATGCTTGTAGATCGGCTATTTCTTGGCAAAGACATTTGATAGAGAGTGAAAAAAGACTGTATCAAGTACATATACGTAAGTACATAAGTACCTTTTACCAATTATAGAGGGTCTAAGTGGTACCGGATATGCAGCTTGGCAAATAAAAGGTGAATTGGTCCCAGTGCATGACGGAGGAAGATAATCTCCAATCACGATAAACGATAATATCGCTTATTGTCCCATCCCTAGTTCAACATGGTGGTGGTTCTCAAGCTACGACTTTCCAGTAGATTTTTTGGGTAATATACAACCTTACAAGGGGAGGGGGCGTGGTTTTGACGTCATGTGACTCATCAGGGGCGTGGTTTAAGTCATGCGACCCAGGGGCCGTGGGTTTTGGCGTCATGTGACCCAGGGGGGGCGTGGTTTTGATGTCACATGGCTCTCCTCACCTCTGGAGGTACTAGTGGGCGGAGCATGGCGTTGTGGGCGGGGTTTTTGTCGTGGTGGGCGTGGACATTGTCTGCATCGCTGTGGTTGGCTTCCTGCGTGCTGTCATAGTCTGATGATGTCACCGCCTGCTCTTCTGTCACCATGTCAACACAAACAAGCAAAGAACACATTCAAAACACACAAACAACACACAAACAATACTCAAACAAACATACAAAACCCACGCAAACACAAAAAACACAAACAAACGTTACCGTCCGGGATTAAAGGTAGATTTAAACCGCTTATAATCTGGTGATCCTAAACTTATGTTGCGCGTGTCATGATTACATTTTGAAATGATTCAAATCCTATATTAAAACTGCTTAGAGGGTGGGTGGACGGTGGACGTCACAGACCTAACATCCGAACTAGCAAGGTGATCTGTACCAAACTTTGCACAAACACTGTTCTGAGGTCTGCCGTGACAGAATAGTCACACCAAAAAACCTAACTTCCACACATAGGGGGCGCTACAGCAGTGTTTAACATTTCAAATAGCCATAACTCGGTGACCATCGCACTGATCAGCTCAATATAAGACTGGATTTGAAGGTTGTGTAGCATCCAATGCAGAGGTTAGTATAGTAGGGGCAATTAAAAAAAGAAGTGAATTGCCAACCTGTTATGTATTGGATAAAAGCATGACATTTGATACACATCCCAAAACATCCTAGAAGGGGTGCCTAAAAAAATCTTGGATGTGAGTTATGGACAAAATTCAAAATGGCCACCTAAACTGTTGACAGCTGACTCAAAAGACACCAAAAGAATCTCCAAAAAGCATAAGATTTTGCACACACATGTCCCTTCGGTCATCCTGGAAGGTGTGCCCAAAAAAAGCTTAAACAGGAAGTGAACTATTGAAAAAATTGAAAACAGCCGCCTACAGTGTTGTCGATTGACTCAAAAGACAACTAAAGAATCTCATAAAAGCATAGAATTAGGCACACATGTCCCTTGTGTCATCCTAAAATGACACCTAGAATCATTCACATGTAAACAAACGTGTAAACAAAATGAGCAAACAAACATGTAAACAAACATAAACAAGCACGTAAACAAAGGTACCTGAGCGTTGCAGTTTGTCTGGTTTCTCTATGGGAGCGTCCGTGTGGCTCAGCCGCAGGTAGGGCCTCCCGCAACTGTTAACAACACAGAGACAATATGTACTCAAGTAAATGTATCATCAACAACACCACAATGTACAAATACTACTCTTACAAGTAAAATGTCTGTATTCAAAAAGTACAAAAATGTAAACAGCCCTGCAGCTTAAATCAATGGTTCTCAAACTGTGGC
>NC_137820.1:35215154-35242654 GCF_963921795.1 Nannobrachium achirus | reverse complement strand
TATTTGGCCAATGTTTCATTTGTCATTTTGGATTAAGAAGTCCTTAAATTGTTTGTCACTTTAGAAATGTGCATAAACCCTCCATACACTTAAACTGTATGTTGGTTTGTTTACTGTCGAGTGAGAAAACAATGTTGCACATTAAGTTAACCATCTGGGGACCCCCCAAAATAATGTGGGGACCCCCCCTGGGGGTCCCGACCCACAGGTTGAGAACCAATGCTTTACACCACTGGAACAGAGCTACATTAGATTTCTCCTTACATCTCCTGGAAAGTATCATGTTTGGACGTACGGGGTTTCCTGCTGACAGAGACTATGTTTATTTACCAGGGAGATGAAGGATGGGTTCTGGCCAGGACAACAGAACACACATTGTTCTTGTCTAACGCCGGATAATTAATGATGATAATTGATGTTGATTATTAATGGGCCGTTCCTGACAGAAAGGCCGGCATGTTTGTATTTTTAGTCAGAGAGGTTTTCAGTCTGAGAGTTTTGAACGTCTGAGCATGTGGTCCGAAAAAGTACATTTACTCAAAGAGGTGGTGCCATATATATATATATATTTTTTTCTGTGTTTTGCATGTGTCTATAGAGTTAACATTACTCTAATAGACCCCCAGGTGTGGTTATAATATGCAAATATGTCTTTCCTGTGTATTTTTGGTTTCTTCCTGAATGCTGAAAGCCTCTGAGTCATAAGGCCCAATCGAATATTACTGATATAATGACATCATTAAATCATTCCCTCCCCTTTTTAACACACAACAACACTGTGTGTATGTGGCTAAAGGGGAACACACACCGGACACGGAAGCGCCGCGTCAAAACATACGGCCCCATTACTTTCAATGAACTAACCCACACTGGCGGTGTCAGACGCGCGCAGCCGTGCGCAGCCGCGGGTCTGCCGCCTCGCCTGCCACGCCGATACGATTTCGTTAGTGTGACATCACAGTAAAGCCAGAGTGTGATGTCAGCGGCAAACCCATTCTGGTAGAGTGGTTCTCCTGAGGGTGAGGTCGCGCCACAGTGATGTGGACATCAGGGATCTCCACATATGGTCATAAAAGGGATTTGTTTCCCCTGGCATCACAGGGATCTCTATAACAGGGCATCATTAATATTGATGACATCAGGGAACTCCATATATGGGCATAAAAGGGATTCTTTTAGTGTGATATCACAGTGAAGCCAGAGCGTGATGTCCGAGCAGCAAACACATTCTGGTAGTGTGGTTCCCCTGACATCACAGTGACATCAGAGCATGAGGACATCATGATGACACATTTTTACGGTCTATGGGTTTGCCCATATAATAGGCCGTAAATGTGTACACGTCTGCGCGGACAAGCTGTGACATTTCTCATGATAAACTGCGACCTTCGGTCACAATAATTTACAAGTGTCTTAGCAGGAAAAAAAACAAGCCCAAAGTCACATATAAGCCGATATGGCAACACTGTTGGCTCAAATAAATGTATTCAGTTACTTTACACCCCTCTCTCTCTCTCTCTCTCTCTTTCTCTCTCTCTTCGCTCTCTCTCTCTCTCTCTGCCAAGTGTGCTTATGCACTTTCCACAGTCAGATATCATCAGGTGGTTACAGTACAGTTACAGTACGTTCTGTAAAGATTTGACAAAAATATGCACCGGTGGAAAGTAAGTACATGTGCTCAATTACTGCACTGAAGTACAATGGGTTGTTTTTTCTCTCTTTTTATTATTAGTTTAACAGAGTATTTCCATTTTCCAATAGCTTTACTTTTACTCCACTACACTTATTGGAGAACTTTAGTTTAATACTTGTTAGTAGTTACTGTGAATATTTTAATCATTATTACCCCATTAGCCCTATTTAAACTTTGGATAATTGGAAATAACAGATCCACAAGCTCACAACTCTCTCCTCGCATGTAGAACTGTTATTTTGAAAAATATTTGTTTATGCATTTTTTAGAAAACTGGTGACAAGGGACATTCTGCACGATTACTTTTATGTTTTGGCACTTTGAGTATACAGTATACTGTATGTCATTGCCAGTGCAGTTACAGTGTGAGTTCTGTAAGGAGCCAGCAGAAATGTGCAGCAAAGAAAACGAGCCGTAAAGGAAAAACAACGGAACACTTTTAAATGTTTTTCTTATTTCTATAATGACCGCCTCAGCACATTCCTGCAAGACATTATGTGTGTGTGTGCGTGTGTGCTTGCGTACATGCGCATACAGTGCTTGTGTTTATTGGAGGAGGAAGTACAGTTCTAGAGAGAATAAAAGTGCAAAAGTTTCAAAACCCAAAGTACGAAAAAGTATCCATGCGTCCATATCGACGCTGCGAGGCGTTGTGTGCTTGTAGATCGGCTATTTTCACTACTTTTGTGCAACACGATGAAGTAGGGCTTTAGTATACAAAAAAACATACACATTTGAAACTATAGGAGACACAAGGTTTCTGCCTGACAGTGACGATAAAGTAGTTCTCTCACGGTGAATGTGTGTTTTGTATTAATAGTCTAATTCTACATGGTAGTTTTGAAAATGTTTCTTTGTAGTGGAGCAAAAAAGCACTATATGTCCATCTGAGATGTAGTGGAGTAGAAATACAGATTATTCTAACTGTTAGTTACTCTAGTAAATGTACATAGTTACTTTACACCACCGCTTGTGTTCACCTCTCTCTCTCTCTCTCTCTCTCTTTATCTCTCTCTCACTCCCTCCCTCTTTCTGCCAAGTGAACCGCCACAACTAAACCTAGCTCAGCACATTTATCTCTCTCTCTCATACACACACGCACACACACGCACACACGCACACGCGCACACACACACACACACACACACACACACACACACACACACACACACACACACACACACGTGCGCGCACACACACGTGCGCGCACACACACACGGCTGATGACACTGGACTAACCTCTGATAAGGTGACAGGAAGAGGAACTCCCAGAATGCTTTGTTCAGACGCAGCGCTGCGGTGGGAACCGACTGCTGACCCCCCCCCCCCCCACCAACAAACACACACACACACACATGCACGCGCACACACACACGCACGCACACTGTACTTTTATTATTATGGTAATTCAAGTATATCATTCGTTTTACTTGTAATATACAGTATGTAACATTGTGGTATAATGTAGCTACTTGCACTTAAGCTGAACTATGCAACTAAATACACGTTAAAACAAATTGTATTATTCATGCATTCATACTCCCCCCCCCCCCCCCCCCCCCCCCCCCTCTCAGCGGTATAGAGCCGAGCCGTTCTTCGTGTTCTAATGTTTTACAGGTTTGTTCTGGAGGTCACACGCTGTGTGTGCGTCATCACTGTGTGTGTGTGTGTGTGTGTGTGTGTGTGTGTGTGTGTGTGTGTGTGTGTGTGTGTGTGTGTGTGTGTGTGTGTGTGTGTGTGTGTGTGTGTGTTCCTCATTCCCTGCACATGGCCTCTATTCTGTGGCTCATCAGCAGTGATGACGCATGCACAGCACGCGCACGGACGCGCACGCACGCACGCACGCACGCACACACACACACACACACACACACACACACACACACACACACACACACAGGTACTGTACCACGGTAGTACAGATGCATCACAGATTTTGATCGCACAATTCCATTAAGACCTGAGGCCGAGTCTACAAAACGCCCTCGTGAATGAAGTGCACGCATCCGCCTGGGTGACAGCAGACTGTGGCATGGACGCTTTGGCATGGGATCAACTTTGACCCAAAAAATGAACAGACCTGGTTGGTTGTTTTAAGTTGGACAAAATGTGGCCATATTTTCCCAAATATGGAGATGACTGACATCTGACATAATAGATGTTTGACGTCACAGACCACATGAGACTCAAACAATAAGTCCATATATGGGCATTCTCAGGCTATGGGCTATGTACATGTATTCCCATATATAGGCTTAATATTGACAACAGCAGGGATCTCCATATATGGGCATAAAAGTGATTGTATTAGTGTATTTGCCCTAACCGGGAATCATCTGGGAATGCCCATATATGGACTTAATATTGACGTTTTCGGACCGGAACATTTGTAACTCAAATCTTTTCTTCAGGAAGTTTGAGAACTGCTATTTTGTAATAGTTAAAGCATAACATAATGGTTAAAGTAGTAATGCGTAATAATGCGCGCCAGGTGTAAATGCGTTAAGGTTGTATTATATTTTCCACACAGAATGTCTTTTGGCTCTTTCATAAAACTGTGTTGACCTTCTTTTAACTTCTTTTTGGGGGAAATGATGCCCCAGAAAGTTTGGTACAGACAAACAGCCAAAGGGCAGCACACAAACACTATACTAAGGTTACACTCACCTTAACACACAAACACTACACTAAGGTTACACTCACCTTAAACAGACATCCCAACTTTGAGATCAGCATTTTTTTTCTCGGATTTTACTCATTTTTCTACGGTTAAAAATGGTTAAAAACTGTTTAAAGTTTTACTGCCAGATGTTATTATTTATTTATTGGGTCTTGTGCCAGCAAAAGCAGCTTACCTTTGCGAGGTTATAGACAAAGATCTCTCTTTTTTTTTTTTTTTTTTCATTACATAGTGCACTTTGGTCATACTAGCAGTAGAGGGCAGCCTCATGCAAGAATTAATGTGAAATGGGCCGCTGCAGCTTCCATACATTCAGGGCGCAGAGTCCCATCAGAGCAATAGAACGACAGCTAGCAGCCAAGAAGTGAATTTGGACATTATTGATGTTTATGTGAGGTGGAGATTTCAAAGCAGGATTACAGGAGATGCTTATACTGTACACACCCGCGCGACCCCTCATCAGTTTACAGACATCAAAACAAGGTACAAAAGAACGTGCGAAAGAACGTACAATTGGCATCGCGCCGCCGTGAAAAATGGGGCGAACAGGAACGTCCAAAGCGGTAAAAGAGTTAAAAACGGTTCTGCACAGCGGCGGAACCATTTTAGGCTTAATATAATCGGGTTAATTTATAGCATGATGTCTTTCTTACCTATTTGGGAGAAAGTTCTGTCACTCTCACAGTGAAAGAGACACACACAACAGCCTGCCTGCAGGCTGCCGTGCGTCGCACAGGCTTACGCACTGCAACTATATGTCCAGTTGTATGTCCAGCAAAAAAGAACCGACAGTTGTAAAGTACTGTTATTTTATTCATATTAAGCAGCTGTCAAAACTATTTGTTTACTGTTATGAGCTGAATATATCCTTTGCACTTAATGAGAACCCAGTCTCTGCATCTGAGACCAGTGGTTGGTCACTTTTAGATGCCCACATCTCCCACAGCGAATGACATCATTCATTAGCCAGATTGACAGTTCAACGACGAATGAGAACACATTTATTATATTTGCATCGCGGGTCGCAGATCCGGTTCTAGACCGGATCCAGCCGGATATGGCAGGCATTTGCGGGAGCGGCCGGGATTTCTGGGAGGTTCAGTGCCACTCGCGGGTGTGCGGGAGGAGACACTGATTTCCAGGAGACTCCCGCAACATCCGGAAGGCTTGGGATGTCTGCCTTAACACACAAACACAACACTAAGGGTACACTAAACCTAACACACAAACACTACACTAAGGGTACACTAACCGTAACACACAAACAAACACTACACTAAGGTTACACTAAACATAACATACAAACACTACACTAAGGGTTCAATAACCGTAACACACAAACATTACACTAAGCGTACACTAACCGTAACACACAAACACTACACTAAGGTACACTAAACACAACACACAAACACTACAAGGGTATACTAACTGTAACACACAAACACTACCCTAAGGTAGGCCTGTCACAATTATTACATAATCGTCTAATCGCAATTATTTGACATCATCACAATTATTTTGTCATAATTGTCCAAATAATCGTTTTCCTTGTTGAAAAAATATTTTCAAACATTTTCAAAAATAGTGGAAATAGCCGATCTACAAGCTCGATGCAACGCGTTGTGAGCTTGTCCTCACGGCAAGTCTCCTTTCCGTGAGTAATCAATAGAAAAAAAGTCATTTCGGGGTGAACTTCTCCTTTAACACACAAACACTACACTAAGGCTACAATGACCCACACACACACACACACACACACACACACACACACACACACACACACACACACACACACACACACACACACACACACAGCACTACACAAATGGCTTTGGCATGCTGCTTGGGTTGCCAGGTCTGTGAACCGTGTGAGCCTGCAGGCAGAGGCAGCCAAGACTCACTGAGAGAGACAAAAAACAAGCGTGAGGAAGAATAATATTGTTAGGAAAGGTAAAACAGAAAAAAAGAGAACAGCGTTTTAATAATCTAGATGTGAGACACAGTGTGTGTCTACATCAGAGGTTGCCAAACGTTTTCGCTCGAGAGCCAAAAGAGAAATGTGACGTCTACTCTCCACGGAACCGAAACGTATGAAAATAAGGCAGTATAGAAACAAGGATTACTGCATGTTTTTTTGTGAGGGTACCTGCCCTAGGGGACACAGGGAGAACATGCAAACTCCACTCAGAAAGTCCCTTTCACCAACCCCACCTAGGGTATGGGCAGTTGGATGACACAGAGGAGAGAACACGCCCACAGCGTCCCCGGTGGGAATCGAACCCGGGAAGTTCTAGGGGTGCGTTTCGCTGTTACTACGTGTCATCTTTTCGACACCCAACTCTAACTCTTACCCTAAACCTAACCTCTGTGGGGTGAGTTGCTAACCCTCCCGACGCTCCTTTGTCGAAAGAGCGACGGTCGTTCGAAAGAGCGAGATTTCCCCACGTTCTAGCTGTGATGGGACAGCGCTACCGACTGCACCACCGTACCACACTCCACTACATTTCAAAGACATACAGTATATTGTACTTTTGACTCCACTTCATTTCTGGGAAGGGGAAAAAAAGGGCATTAAGAAGAATAACATTTCTGGAAAATCTTGAGTTGAGTAAGGGGTCATCCCTATGTTCCCCATTTACCAAAGGGGTATATTAGGCCTAAACACCTTGACTCAAAAACATTGCTTATTAAATGTAATAAACAGAACCATAAACACTATTTGGACTTGGGTTGGAACAAAGCAATGAGGTTTATAAGCATACACACTGAACCTGATTAAAAAAACAAAAAAACATCATTTTACGAGAACAGAATGAGGTGTGGAGCGAAATGCTCGGAAATTACAAACGTCTTAGCTGGACACAACCAAGTGTGTTTCACCACTAAGATACACATAGAGTCAAGAACAGTTGGGGGAAAAGAACTCAACCCCAGTACTTGAGTCAAAGTATGAATACTGCTGGTTAAATATTACTTCACAACAGCAGACAGACAGACGTGCTGTTTCACATCTTTAGGCTTTACTGCACTTTTCCTGAAAGTTTCTTGCAAATACATGCACTGTGGGAATCTGTACTGTTGTGCATGCGCTTGTAGATCTGCTATTTTCCCCTGTCTTTTCTTTTGTTTATTAGATTTTTTTTCCAAATTTCAATACACAATGCATTGATTGATATTAAAAATAAAACACACTCTGTAGTGTAGTACAGGGGTCTTCAACAGGGGGTCCTCGGAGTTACTACAGGGGAGCCAATGCTGGGCCCTTATTGGTCCCCCAAATTTTGGGGGAGAGGAAATGGATTCACAATTGAGCGGGTCCAGACCCATATTCGCCAAGGAGAGTAAGTTTGTTTTGCCCACCTTCATAGGTAAACTTCAAGTCAGAGAAGGTCATAAAAATAGCAAAGAGTGATGATCTACAAGCTCAATGTTCTGCCTATCCACTGGAAATCTACTGTCTTGCAATGGCAAGACGTGTGAAGTTTTGAAATGTATTTGTAGATAGATAGATTGACTGATTTTTATTATAGTGTCCTGCACCACAACATGCCCAGCCCACACAGGCTTACAAGACACTCACAAAATGTACATAAAATGTACACACACTAAGACATAAAATACAGTAAACATATTGATTGACCACTCTCCAACGCAACTGCCATGACTTCTCTATGAATGTTCCTAAAACAAAAACGTCCTCATTGAACAGCAAACTCAAAATATAACATTAAAAACAAATCTGGATTTTATCTTGCATTAGGGATAACCTTATCGATCAATTAACGATTAATTGATAAGCAGTGTTTTTCAGGACCAAATGGAAAATTCTTATCCAAAACTGAAAATGCGTGCAGACGCATAATTGCCTTGATGTATATGTCACCGCTTTCTTATTTGTTTCAGCGGAACAAGCGGTCGCTTTGATCCACAACAAAGACAACGACAACGTAGCGTCGGCAGGAATGATAGCGCCTCACCCCACAGAGGTTAGGGTTAGGGTCGTTTCATACCGTTATAAGGAGCCTAACTAATTTCGGTTCGGGAGGACGCCCCGACCCGAACTTATTTAGGTTTGGGGGGAGTTCATCCATACTTTCTTAACGGCTAGTGCCGAAGTTGCTTGTAAATATTGGAGGTCCGTGGCATGACAACGTTTGTGGCCGATGAATGAGCATTGCAGGGGGGATACATTTGACTTTCCCTCGCGCTGCACGCTGAATGACTGGAGGTCCAGTGAGTGAGTAGCAGCTCCAGCGGGGCCGGGGTCTCTTCTCTCTCTCACACTCACAAACGCTCGATCGAGCTCTGTAAAAACATTTAATCTACAAGCTCACATTATAGACTTGCCTCCCTTGCTGCATGCATGTCATCACACAGTCACAACTCGAAACCCTATCAACACGGAACACTAGCAAACAGCAATTAGCAAAGTTGTGTTTAAGCTCTTCTTTTGTCTTTAAAACGGTCGGCGACGCGTTAGCGATACACAGCTGTGTGTGTATGTGTGTGTGTGTGTGTGTGTGTGTGTGTGTGTGTGTGTGTGTCCGCGCGCGCGCCTCCCAGTCCACCACTCTTCCGTCTCCAGCCAGAACGAGAGCCAGGCAGCCAGCTGACTTGTGTCCGCTCTGCGATGCCCAAAAGACGGCCACACAAGCATTTGGAAGTCGGCGTGTCTCCCTCCAAAACGACCGCTGTTTCCTTGGATTCACAGCCGAGAATATGAACGTGAAGCCGGGCTGAATGAATGAGAAGACACCGCTGAGTACCGAAATGAAGTCGGGAGGTCACAACATTTCGTCAGCACCGTAGAGCCGAATTTAGTCGGTTGACGCCCCCCCGGACCGGGAGATGCGAACCATATTTGGGTTCGCCTTGTGCCGAACCGAACTTTGTTAGGCTCCTTATAACGGTATGGATCGACCCTTAGGGTTAGGCATAGTTTTACAGAGGTTAAGGTTAGGGTTAGGGTTAGAGTTAGAGTTAGGCATAGTAAGCTAATGGCTAAACACAGCTGAGGTAGGCTAGAACAACGAAAAGAGGTGTCGCAAACGAGTGACGTCAGCGACTACACAAGTGAATGGCTGTTGTCGCCATCTCATGGTGAATATGCAGAATTACACAGGTGCGCTGATAAGAGACTATCAAGGTGAATTGATCCAGGTGGTGTTAGGGGTGTCAGTGGTGAACGACAAAACGAGCGCTCTTACCCCAATATCACTGAGTTACCCAAACTGACTGTAACATATATACCATTAACAAGTGTCAACGATCTTCAGCTGGACACAAACACACACACACCTCCCCTTTGCAGTGCTCAACTGGAGTCTGTCTCATTTCTCTCCAAAGCCCTTGAATATGATGGAATATGATTAAAGATTACTGTGATTTTGTTAAGATCACATTTGATATCACACACACCATACCTGTAATTTTCACTAGGCAAAAAACTAAGTAAAAAAAAAAAGATTTAGGATTAATTTATTTTAATCTATCAATTCCTTAACGATTGATTAATCGGCTTTAGATTAATTGTTAACATCCCTATCTTGCATTTTTTTCAATTGGCCGCCATTGACACTATAACGTGTCAATTGGTATTTTCATTGTTTTATTATAGACTGTGGTCTCCCAGACACCCGGGAATGATGCAGGGACTCGGTTTCCCATGATCCTTTGGGAGATAATGTCATCCGGAGATCCGGATGTCCACCCAGGCCAAACCATGGAGTTTGAGTACTGCTCTTAAACAAATATATGCTTGAATTTCAAATGTACTTCATCAGTCTATGTTGGATTCGTGTTCATGTTTTTTCAGACATTTTGCCACTTCAATCGTTGATACGTAGTAAACTTGACCTTTCACTCTGTACTTGGTCTGCTCTTTTTTACCTCTAAACCAAACCTCTTTGCTGAAAATAGCCGATCTACAAGCTCTCAACGGCTCGTGCTGCGAGGCGTTGAGAGCTTGTAGATCTTTCTTTGGCTAAAGTTTTTAATTGAAAAAAATTATCCTATCACACAAGGATGTTGTGGCTCCCCTGTAGTAACTCTGAGGACCCCCTGTTGAAGACCCCTGTACTACACTACAGAGTGTGTTTTATTTTTAATATCAATCAGTGCATTGCGTATTGATATTTGGAAATAAATCTAATAAACAAAAGAAAAGACAGGGGAAAATAGCAGATCTACAAGCGCATGTACAACAGCACAGATTCCCACTGTGCTATAAACAAACATACTGTCAGCCTCTCTATTACCTCTATAAAACTATGTGTGTGTGTGTGTGTGTGTGTGTGTGTGTGTGTGTGTGTGTGTGTGTGTGTGTGTGTGTGTGTGTGTGTGTGTGCGCGCACGCGCGTGTGTGTGCTCCATAAAACTTGAATAAATCAACTGATGACGCACATAAATGTTCACAATGAGTCTACACCACACCATAACAGCCCCCTGATGTATGAAACCTGTGTGCGTGTGCGTGTGGGTGTGTGTGCGTGTGTGTGTGTGTGTGTGTGTGTGTGTGTGTGTGTGTGTGTGTGTGTGTGTGTGTGTGTGTGTGTGTTCTTATTACTAAACTTGTGAGGACAGAATGTCCCACAAGTATAGGCCTAGTAAAATAGCCAGGTTAAAAACTCCTGGGGGTTGGTCCAGCATGCCAAACCCGAGTTTCCTGAGTTTTACATTTATTTAATTTGTGATAAGAAATTAAAAAATAAATTAAAAAAAGTTTTCGATTCTTGGTTCCAACCTATATGCCCGAAAAGGTGCTTCAACTTCCTGATCGTGTTTCCTTTAGCTTATACTTTGTAAACAAAGCTGCGGCTAAGTCGGCAACGGGGACACTGATTTGCAAACTTATTTTTTAGTTTGTTTGGAATCTGTGAACGGCGTGGTGCATGATCCGTGCACGATGGAAACGCACTCGCCCGCGTTAAAAGGTGAGATAAGTCCGGCAGTCAACACAGAAAGTCGATTTTGATATCTGTCAGGGAATAGGGTTAGGATTCGAAAAATGAAGACGTTTTCACATGGTTTATTTACATCTCATGGTCGTTGTCAAGGGTTAGGACTAGACAGAGTGGTGGAAACAGTACTCACGTGTTTAACTTATTGATTGAATTGATTGAAACATTTTATTAGACAAAAACGGAGAACAGTACAAGTAAAGTAATAATAGAAATGAAGTACAGTTAAACACCCAGACTAAAAGGAACATCCCAAATAAGACCTTTTACAGTCTTTTTTACGTTGTATTGATACTTTTACTTAACTATCTTTTACTAAAGTAAAAGATACTTTTACTTACCTTTTACTTAAGTAAAAGTCTCAATACTCGAAACACTCTGTTACTTAAGTAAAAGTCCGGAATTCAAAATGTACTTGAGTAAAAGTATGAAGGTATTGGCATCAAAATGTGCATAAGTACCAAAAGTAAAAGTACAAAATGTTTGAAAACCGCAGATCTACAAGCTCACAGCGAGTTGCGATGTCTTTGAACGGTGCAAACCGCTCCTAAATTTCACATTGTGTGTATTAGCACACAAAGTGCTCCGTACATGGACAGAACGGCCCATACAAGGAGATTCGCACAGACGCGGGCGATTTTTGCTGTAAAAGGTAGAAACATTTGACTTCATTGTGATGCCGATAAGTAGGAATACTGTGTCGGTTCCAGTTGAGCTTGGACGGAACACGATCCATTGACTGATTGATCGTTAAAATAAAACACTGGTCTGAAGATGCACGCGTCCTGCCCATCTGACCACTTAGTAGGAACATGTCGGACCACCCAGACACTGGTTTACTGGCACACAGAGAGTGTGTGTGTGTGTGTGTGTGTGTGTGCGTGCGTGCGTGCGTGCGTGCGTGCGTGCGTGCGTGTGTGCGTGCGTGCGCGCCACAGACTAAGCATAACATTGTTAAATGACTTTGTCAGGCTTACTCTTTCAACATGGAAGGAATCCTAATGAAAATACACAAAGGAGAACTACACACACACCCTCCTGAACACCTCTGATGGCAGCTAGGGATGGGACGATATGAAAATTCCATATCACGATTAGTGTGACCAAATAAATTGCGATTTACGATATTATCACGACAATCAAAATATCGCCAACTCATCCTGGGGCGAAACATTTGCCGAGATTTGGTAGAGAGTGAAAAAAGTAGGTATATTATTAGTCCGTTTTACCAATAGAGGGTTTAAATGGTACAGGATATGCAGCTCGGCAAATAGAAGGTGAACTGATCCCTGTGCATGACGGAGGACGATTTCTCGATAGATTAAATCTCCATGATACGATTATCTTGAGTGATTTTATCACGATAAACGATAATATGGCTTATCGTCCCATCCCTAATGGCAGCATGGAGGCAGCAGGGTTCTGCCAGCCATAACACAAGCTGGCTGCGGGCCTCTACATCTGAGAGCTCATTTCTGAACAGCCAACATTTTAAATGGATAATAAAGTGGTTAGAATGATTGTGATTCTAGCTATAGGTTAACTACTTTTGGCTGGGGACCCCCGGGAACCGGCTGACGTCATCATGGCCGCGTCCGGTCCCTGCTGACGTCAGCCTGCGTTCCATCCATCCATCATCCATACATTCATCCATCCGTATGTATCCACCCATCCATCCATCCATCCATCCATCTCCGCCCCACAAAGCGGTGTATTCCAAAGGTCAAACTATAGCCTTTGGGATTTTGAGGGGGTTAAAAAACACATATACAATTGGTGCACTTATATGCCGATATCTCATTTGAATGACCAGTTGAAACCCTTTTAAACCCATTAATCAGTGATTTCTTTCTTCTTTTTTTTTTAGTTTCTTCACTTTGGCTTTGGAGGGCTGACACTAGCTCATATATTATATGACTGTCATGTATGATCTTCAAAATAGCGATTGCACTACATAAACATAAACATTCGATTTCAAATCTTAAGTGCTTACCCCTCATAAGAACCCATATATTCCATATTGTTCAACAAAAAGCATTTAAACCAAATTGTATGCTTTACAACTATGCGACTTCAACTTCGTTTGGGAGGTGTATTTCACTAAAATGCTTTTCAATGAACAATACAGAATACGGAAACTAAATAAGAAAGGAAAACAAATAGTTAACTGAACAAAATCAACATTATAATAATAATAAAAAAGGATAACTAACTGAAACTGTATTGTGGGTTTTCAAAACTAACAAACTGAAATACGTTAAGTAAATCCTACTAAAACAAATGAAAACTAGCAAACCTGCTCTAAAAACTAATGAAAACTAAATTAATTAGAAAAAGAAATTGTCAAAACTAACTAAAACTTAACTATTATATTAATTTAACTATCTATTATAACCTTGGTACGGACCAAAAAGGGAGAAAGTGCAAACACTACTTTGAAGATCATCCATGACGGTCATGACAGATGACCGTCTTGTGATCCATGGCTACACTGAGACCAACACGACAACAACGACATGCCATGACTGCCATGCATACATAACATGAGTGTTCCCATCACAGCAGACCCCAGACCAGCAGAAACAATAACACCATATCGCACTCACGCACGCAACACACACGGGAGAAAGTTATGGGAACAAAAACAGGGAATAGTTCACAACCTCGACACTCTATATTTATGGTTTCCTGATAAGACGACATGAGCTGTAGCTTGTTCCTGTATTGTCATACTTTTACATCAGCACGGTAGCCCACTCATTGCTATATATATATATATATATATATATATATATATATATATATATATATATATATATATATATATATCAATGCATTTCGAGCTTGTAGATCTTCCACTTTTGATGTTTTTGTGTGATGCTGTAGTATGATCAGGTATACCCATGTACATACTGTATATCTGTCAGGGTACGTACGCCTACAGGCTGGGGGGCGGCACCTGCCTGCGAGGAGTGCTTGGCAGGAGGGGTAGGACGAAGGCTTGGGCATGACCCATTAAAACCGGGAAAGCATCAGTGTCGTTTTAGACTTTTTGCGTTGGCTATTCAAAAAATAGAGGATACACAAGCTCACAGCGCATCGCTTTTTGCTGTCAATGTGCTGTTTTTGATAGTGTGATGCCCCACACATCAAGTCATCTGGGTCATTAGGAGTGTGCCTGCTTGGTATAACTGTCTTCCTATAGGTGAGCCGGGTGGGGCCTCATTGGCTCGTTGGTCTAATGGCTCATTGGAGAGCACCTGGGCCCGGTGCCTCCAGGAGTCCATAAAAGGCCTGTCCATGCCATTCTGAAGCTAAGATCCAGAGGAGGCAGACGTCTCCACCAGCCTCTGCTCCAAGCCCCTGTTCTGTTCTGTTTAGTTACCAAATTACACCATGTTCCACTCATCCACACCTACACAACTGATTACTGATTCCACATCTCATAGTTCAGCTGGTTCAAAGCATTCTTTAGTTAATGTCCTAGGCCTTTATTTGTTACCATGTCTCCTCTCCCCAATCTTTTGCCATGACCTGAGCCAGTCGTGACAATTGAAAAATATTTAATCATTTTTGAATTACCAAAAAGTTTGAGAACTGATTTAGGAGGCATTTGTAGTGGAATGGATGAGCAGAACCAGAATCAATAAAATCCTGATGATATTGCACGCACACGCACGCACACACACACACACACACACACACACACACACACACACACACACACACACACACACACACACACACACACACACACACGCGCACACACGCGCACACACACACATCTCATAGTTCAGCTGGTTCAAAGCATTCTTTAGTTAATGTCCTAGGCCTTTATTTAATAAATACACTTTGTTATACTTGTTACCATGTCTCCTCTCCCCAATCTTTTGCCATGACCTGAGCCAGTCGTGACAATTGAAAAATATTTAATAATTTTTGAATTACCAAAAAGTTTGAGAACTGATTTAGGAGGCATTTGTAGTGGAATGGATGAGCAGAACCAGAATCAATAAAATCCTGATGATATTGCACACACACACACACACACACACACACACACACACACACACACACGCACGAGCAAACGCACACACATAGTCTACACATAGTTTCCCAAAACACTTCATTCTGCAGCCCAGCTGAAGAAACACATTTGCAGCGACCTTCGACCTTTGACGTCTGGCTCCCTGCGGTGCACTTTCTGTCTGTCTGTCTGTCTGTCTGTCTGTCTGTCTGTCTGTCTGTCTGCCTGTCTGTCTGTCTGTCTGTCTGTATTCATCCTCTGGTGAAGAGAAGCAGAGACCATGTTAGAAGTCAAACTAAACTACAATTGATTAAGCTTTTTTGCTTGTCATTTTCTTTAGCTTAACAAAGAATATTAAATTCGGCTACACCAATGTAGGGGAGATCCGCCTCATTTGTAACGCTTCATAATTGTGTTGACTACTAGGTCTACTAGTTTAGCAGTGTAGAGAGAGGGTAAAAGTCAGAGAGTTGAACAGATCCATGCATGGATGGACATGAAACGTGTCAAAGTGAACTCAAATTATCATCAAAATGGGACACAAATTCCATATTGAAGCGTTTTTTTCCTCTGTTGCGCGAGGCGAGGCGAAACGATGGGATGGTATGTTGAGTGGATGTGTTTGTGTGTGCGTGCATGCGTGCCGAAAGGTGAATCTTAAACAATTATCCTGTAGTGTGTAATGCTACCCGATTTCATTGCGCTCGATGATATGCTAGTGTCATGGCCACCTAGAACACATAGTAACAGTAAAGAACAGTAAAGAAATCGCTCCATTCCAATAGCAAATCCTTAATGATGATGAACGCAGATGCAGGAGGACTCTCAACCCCGCTCGCGGAAAATAAATAAATAAATCGCCAGCATAGCATAGCCTCTTTTGATTGGGCGAGCAGTCTAGTCCAGACACATAGACATGAAAGGGGGCTTGAGCCCCTGCCCTTTCATCTGTCTGTAACAAAAGTGCCCTCTCCAGACCATGAATGCAGTTTTTACTATGGTGAAATAAATGCAAATGCCCTCTTTCCATGCCATACCTGAAGGCAGCATTCAAGAGAATTGCCTTGTCCAAACTCTCCTGAACTTGAATGCAGCATCTTATGTTGAAAGAATTGCCCTCTCTGTGTAGAAATCCATGCCGTTACGACACATCTCCAGTATTGACTATATGCTTAGTTCAGTGTGGTGTCAAGAACTGAAAATAGCCGACCTCCAAGCTCACAACTCGTCAAGCGTCTGCTATCTTCAATATGTTTAGAAATTCATATTATAACAATATAAATGGTATGATGGTATATATCTATCTAACTATTAATCGACCGAATGTCTGTCCGTCTGGAACTAATCCTCTATGTTTGGTGAGGTTTAAGCTTGAGGATTGGTCATTTCGGCCATCTAGACCATAATGGGTAAGGACTAGTATTATAATATCTCCAGAATTCTGACGTCATTTTGCAGAAGATTTTGTGATGTAATCGGCTGGTTGGGGACTGAATTCCATAGTAATATAAATGGTATGATGGTATATATTATTATTATATCTCCCGAATTCTGAAATCATTTTTGCAGGAGATTTAGTGACATAATCAGCTGCATATCTATTGACCAGCTTTGCAAGCAGGTGAAAAACCCCAACAGCTTATCCATTCCTGAAAGTCTAGAAGAGCAAAAAAACAGGAACAGTCATTTTCATTTATGTGTTCCAGCGCTCAAAGCCAAAAACACAATTAAACCGTTAATCACAATCGTTTGTAGTGACAATCCATCGTCCACTAAAAATGTCACCATCGCGCAGGAGACTGCACAGGCCCTGCAGTAAAAGCGTCATCAACCGCCACAAAGCGTCATCGACTGTCAGAAAGCTGGCTGCAAACCACAGACGTGTCTTGTGAGCTCGTAGATCTGCTATTTGAATTATGTTTTTTTTCCTTATGTGGTTAATTCATGTTTTTTCTCTTTTCTTTTTGGTTTGGTTCCCCTGAGTCCCCTGAGTGAGAGACAGAGAGAGAGAGAGAGAGAGAGAGAGAGAGAGAGAGAGAGAGAGAGAGAGAGAGAGAGGGAGAGAGAGGGAGAGAGAATTCTATTAGAAAAAGTTCAAGTTTTATTAGAAAACATCATAGCATAGCAGTATGAATTTTGATGTTTCTTACAATTCAGTTCATTAAAACAAGAGGACCGCTCTAGAGAGAGAGAGAGAGAGAGAGAGAGAGAGAGAGAGAGAGAGAGAGAGAGAGAGAGAGATATACAATTGTTGTGGCAGTATTTTGTCTCCCTGCTCTTCTACTGAGACATTTAGAGTGTGTCGAAAGTCGTGTCTCACGTGGACACAGGATCTGACCTCTCAACATCTGACCTGATGGTCAAGATTCAATGTATCCCCTGAGCAAGAGGGCAGGCTCCATGAGCTCAATGGTACAGTTCAGCAATTGTGCAGGAAACCGGGTTCGAATCCGAGGGAGAATCTGAGAATGACAAAGTGTACTGTAGCTTTTAAGTGATCGTTCAGCACTGGTCACCATGACCTGAGAGCCGGGATGTACTGAGACCGGATCAACCAACCGTTCAGTAAAAGAAAATAATTCTGTGTTGTTTTTTTATTGGTCAGACTTTGGTCATTCATGCACATCCACATCCCTGACTCCAACCTGTCCGAAGGCGCCAAATCTTTGTGATAGGATCATTCTTTTAAATGAACAACTCGAACCCTCGCATCTCTACTCTGAGGAGAACCTTAGCCAAAAATAGCAGATCTACAAGCTCTCAACGCCTCGCAGAGAGCTTGTAGATCGGCTATTTTCGGCGTAGAACAAAAGCAGTCTCTTTGTGTCTCCATAGTGGAATGTGACAAAAAATTAAATGCATTTCAATAAAGGAATCCATGAATTCAAGTCTCCATGTGGTGAGTAATCAATAGAAAAAAATACATATTTTTGGATGAACTATCCCTTTAATGTACCATTTAAAGGTGTATTCAGTGATAATGAAAGTGGTCATCTTGTTCCTTACTGGCCTTACAGTGTGGAAATGTTTAGTTTTTTATAGATTTTTTACATCATTATGTTCTCGTTTTGATCATTAGACCCAATCACTGAATATCGCTAGGCCTACGTCTCCAGCTTCAGGATATGTATGATACTGATTTATTACGAGACTATGGCATTTTATGTGTTCAGTAGTTTACAATCTAGGCATTTAGCAGGCGTTCTTAATTCAGAGCAACTGGTTCTCAAAACTTTTATTTTGACCATCATAGAAAGTAGCCATTGTTAGGCCGGAGTCATTGGCTGTCTAAACATGGAGATGTGGATAACACTATATATGGAGATAGTCTAGTCCAATATGTCATATGGGACTTCCGTCATAGACAGTAGCCATTGTTAATTCGGAGTCAATGGCTGACTGTCTGTACAGGAAGTGATGTCACATGACATACTTTTTATGCCCATATATGAGTCCTAACATGGAGATGTGGATAACACTATATATGGAGATAGTCTAGTCCAATATGTCATATGGAACTACCGTCATAGACACAGCCATTGACTCCGGCCTAACAATGGCTACTGTCTATGACGGTAGCGAGTTGTGACATCACTTCCTGTACAGGGCGGCTACACGAAATGTGGATAACACTATATATTGAGATAGTCCAGTCCAATAGAAAGTAGCCATTGTTAGGCCGGAGTCAATGGCTGTCTGTCTGACTGTCTGTACAGGAAGTGATGTTGATGACATGGAGATGTGGATAACACTATATATGGAGATAGTCTAGTCCAATATGTCATATGGGACTACCGTCATAGACAGTAGCCATTGTTAATCCGGAGTCAATGGCTGACTGTCTGTACAGGAAGTGATGTCACATGACATACTTTTTATGCCCATATATGAGTCCTAACATGGAGATGTGGATAACACTATATATGGAGATAGTCTAGTCCAATATGTCATATGGAACTACCGTCATAGACAGTAGCCATTGTTAGGTCGGAGTCAATGGCTGTCTGTCTGACTGTCTGTACAGGAAGTGACATGACATAATTTTTATGCCCATATATGAGTCCTTCTGTACCACATCTCCATGTTTAGGCAAACTCCATACAGAAAGGCCCTATCGCCAACCCAACCTAGGGTGTGAGCGATAGGCCTTTCTGTGTGGAGTTTGCATGTTCTCCCCGTGTCTCCTAGGGTTGATACCCTCACAAAAACATGAACAAACTCCCCCCAGAATGACAACAACTAGAATCGTCAGAGAAACGCTGTGGTTGGCCAGATGGTCAAGAATTGGCGCGACCTCGCCCTTTAGGGCGAGGTTGCATGTCACCCTGAGGTCGCATTCCACCCTCAGGTGTCTTACTAGTATGGTCAGCACACATTCTAGTGAGGAAAATGTACCAATTATATTTTTATTTGAATGAAATACAATCACTGAATATACCTTTAATGTACCATTATACAGAAGTTTTCAAATGTATAAAAGTCTTTTGAAAATAAATAGTAGATCAGATATGTTTATCTGTGGAACTGAGATAAAACTTAATGTAGTGCCTCAAATCCTACCATTCCAAGTGCTTGTCAGGGTGGGGGTCCCCACTTCAAATATAATTATTTTGAGGGTTCCCCAATTCAAATATGATTATTTTGGAGGGTCGCGGCCTGAAAAGGTTGACAACCACTGAGTTGTAGGGTCAGTCGTGCACATACCTGACTCCAACCGCTGCACATGTGTTAGTTATCTTGTATAATTAACACTCAATGGTTAAAATAATAGTTTATTCGCTAAAGCTGCATTTTTTTTAATTAATTTTTTTGTGAATAAAACATTATTGTAACTAATCTGGACGGTAGAGTGTGTGATTGTTGAGAAATGAGCCCAGCCAGGGTGTGTATGTGTGTGTGCGTGCGCGCGCGCGCATGCTTGAGTGTGTGCGTGCGCCTGCGTGTGTGTGTGTGTGTGTGTGTGTGTGTGTGTGTGTATATGTGTGTGTGTGTGTGTGTGTGTGTGTGTGTGTGTGTGTGTGTGTGTGTGTGTGTGTGTGTGTGTGTGTGTGTTTGAACACAGGTCTGTTGTGTTCAAACAATGAATGTCTGTTAACACTCTGAATTAATGATTACCATCAGCCTACAAGACACACCTTTAAACTGACTGGCAATAGGTTTTGGAAGAAAATGTAAAAATACTCTGTAACAGGTAGGTCTATATGTTTTACTTGTAAGATCATAAGTATTGCCATCAGAATATATTTACAGTACCGAAGTAAAAAGGGTCAATGTTTTTTTTTTTTTTTTTTTTTTTTACAATAGCCGATCTGGCTACATTCTGGCAAAGTGTCACACCGTTACATGTTGTGAGCTTGTAGATTTGAGTATAGATTTAAGTGGCCAATGCATGTTTTGTTATCGTTAATAATATACAGTATGAAGAAGTAACCAGTGGAGTAAGAGGTACAATACTTGCCTCTGAGATGTAGTGGGTAGAAGTATAAAGCATTACAAACATTGGCAATATTAAAGTAAACAGTAAAAGCACTTGTAACTTAAGTACAGTATGTGAGTGAGTACACGTACTTAGTTCCATTTGGCTGTTATCGCGGCAGGTAAAAGGGGATCTGGTTCAGTTTGAAACCATTACAGAATAAAACTCTTCCATAAACGCTACAAATTAAATCCTGATTGGTCTCCCCCGTAGTTACAATGAAATAAAAACAATAAAAAAGGAACACGGAAAAACTGGCGAATGGTCGACGTCTTTCCATCTGTTTATGAGATGCATGAGCACACACATTCACACACACACACACACACACACACACACACACACACACACACACACACACACACACACACACACACACACACACACACACACACACATTAAGCTAATAGAAACCAGACGCTAGTTAACCTGCTTATTACACCTCGTCGTTGTCGGGAAGGAACCTTGTGTCTCTTTTTTAATGTTTTTTTTTTTCTTTTTTTTTAAATAAATTAACGCCATACGTTGTCGTGCTACAGTGTCACACAGAAAGTAGCAAAAATATCCGATCTACAAGCTCACAACATTGTCTATTTTTGGCATTCTTTTGAAAACTGTCTGACAACACAAACCGCCTGACAGTAAGTAAGTGCACCGTGGCTCCACGCCAACCGCTCACTAAATTCTGGACTGTTGCTTTAAAAAACCATGGAATTCCTTTTTTGTATATATATATATATATATATATATATACAGTATATATGGGGACTGCAGGGACTGATTAATTTTGAATAATTAATTACAGAAAATGAACGCAATTAAAATAATTAACACATTTTAATCACTCTTAGTGTTTGCACCACAGAACCTTTTCTCACTGGACGGGTTTCAGGCGTACTACCGATCATGCCGGTGCACCAACCAACAGACAACAAACCGCAGTGCACGCAATGGGAGAAGAAGCCGATCAGACAGCTTGTTTGCTCGGCACAGTGGATGGGAAATATATATATATATATATATATATATATATATATATATATATATATATATATGCTGGGACTTTAAATGATTAATTGCGATTAATTAATTACAGAAAATTAACGCGATTAAAAAAATTAACGCATTTTAATCGCACTTAGTTCTTGCACCACAGAACCTTCAGTTTCGGGCATACCGATCATAGCGATGCACCAACCAAGAAGAGACAACAAACGCAAAGGGAGAAGTAGCCGATCAGAGAGCGTTGCTTGGCCCAGTGGATGAGAAATTTTGATTTAAAAAACTCACTTGTTGATTCACTCGTACAACAAAATGAGTTTTACTTAAAAAAAAATGCTTCTCGGGTCAAATATCGATGTGCGATTAATTGCGATTAATTAATCACAGAGCCTGTAATTAATTAGATTAAAATTTTTAATCGCATCCCAGCCCTATATACCAAAAAGTGTTTTAACTGAAATACATTTGCTTTCTCAGGTCAAATAATTATATGCGATTAAACATTTGATTATTCTAATTAATTTGATTATTTTTAATCGAGTCCCAGCCCTAATATACAGTATATGTTAAACGTTAAACATTTAAGGCATGATGGTTCAACACAAAGCACTAACATTTAAAATGTATCATTGAAACGTTTGTCGGCAATACAGTTCAACACAAAGAACTAACATTTAACGTTAAATGTCAAACATTTGACGGCAGTACAGTTCAACACAAAGCTCTAACGTTTAACGTTAAAAGTCAAACATTTGACGGCAGGACAGTTCAACACAAAGCGCTAACGTTTAACGTTAAATGTCAAACATTTGACGGCAGTACTGTTCAACACAAAGTGCTAACGTTTAACGTTAAATGTCAAACATTTGACGGCAGGATAGTTCAACACAAAGCGCTAACGTTTAACGTTAAATGTCAAACATTTGACGGCAGTACTGTTCAACACAAAGCGCTAACGTTTAACGTTAAATGTCAAACATTTGACGGCAGGATAGTTCAACACAAAGCGCTAATGTTTAACGCTAAACGTTTATCAAAAGATGCAGACACGCCGCGAGAGCTGAGAGTTCCTGCAGGGGGCAGACCTCCATTCAGAAACACCCCCACTTAGAAACATCCCCATTCAGAAATACCCCCACTGAGGTTAAGGTTAGGGTTAAGGTTAGGTTTAGGTGACACCTCCATTTAAAATAATGGAAGTCAATCTTCTGAATGGCAATGTTTCTTCCTGCATCGTTACCAGTGGGAGAACCAAGCACTCAACTCCAGTACTCGAGTAAAAGTACAGATACTCCAGGTCAAATATTAATCCACTACAACTAAACGTTGCTCTGTTAAATACCGGAGAACTTGTTTGAAAAGTATTTCCAAGTACAAATTACACACATGCACACACGTGTGTTCTAATAGGTGGAAGAGGGACTATTTTGTCAGACATGTGCAGTGGATCATAGAGCCACACAGAGCTCATTAAACACTGTCTGCTCTGCATCTAAACATCACACACAAACGCACATGCACACACTCATACAACCCAAAAATATCCCTTGCCTACCTTTAAGATAATAGGTTGCTCGTGTCACTGGCATTAATGTAACCTCCCCAAACATCAATGGCAAAGAAAAGAGAGCTAGTCTCGAGAGCTAGACTGATAGAACATCTGCAGTACTTTACAGTGGAATCATTAATAAGAATGCATCTTGTTTGGCAACGGCACCACATTAGCAGTTTGGGATTTCTGTTTGCAATCAACAAAGAGACCCAGTTAGTCTGATGTTCCAATAAATGATACAACATTTGCTGTTGGTTAACAGCAAATTATCAATATTACTGTAGTTAAGCCTTATAATTCTAATTTAAACTTATCTCTCCCCTGGGAAGTAATAATCCTATTTTAACAGACCGCTTTAATGTAAAAATGATGACTGCATGGTTTCAGTGAGAACTAAGAAACATTAGAATAAACAAACACAGCAGAAACGTACTGTAGCCTACATTCTAATTAGGTGTGTGGGGGGTGGAGGATATTAGATGTTTGAAGGAGCAGACCCTTCCTCACCTCCTTAAACAAGCCTCAGTCACATCAAAACTTGACTATGGTGTAACTCGCTCCATACTGGCCTCCCGGCATGTGCACTTAAATATCTTCAAATGATCCAGAATGCCACAGCACACTTGATCTTCAACCAGCCAACATTTTAACAATTCCCCCTTCTCCACTCCCTCCATTGGCTCCCGATTGCACAAAAGCAAAAAGTACAAAACGCTGATGTTGGCCTACAAGGCAACAAAAGGCATGGCAGTGGCACCCCCATTATCATCATGGTCCGATCCAACCCAAGACGGAAATAGCAAGACACGCAATCTCCGGTTTACTTCCTGCATCTGCGTGAAGTGGTTTGACACCTTTTTAGGAGACCGGAAGCAGGTTGGAGTCTGTTCATTCCAATGGGAGAGTGAACGTGAACACAGCTTCTGAACCATTCTTTAGCCCGTCACAAGCCACACAACATTACCAAAATGTCATGCTAAATGGCTTTTTTCAGAGACACAAATAAATTCATGGTGTAGTCCCTTTAAACACCCTGGCCTGGACGATGCTCCACAGGTCACAGACTCTTCTGGCTATCAAACCGTTGTACAAACTCCCCCATTGCAATTAGGCCGCAGACTCACACCCGATTTTACATGTGTAATGTGAGGACCTCTATAGTATTTGGAGAGAAAAAATGAGCTTAAGTGGTTCATTCATAATACATTGGTGTAAGTTGTGTAAGAGTCCTTTTTCCTAGAAATGTAGGGGAGTGAAAAGCACAATATTTCAGTTAGGGAGTGAAAGTCCAAGTTGCAAGAACGAAACAAAAACAAATACTCAGATAATTATTTAAAGTACATTTACTTGAGTACTGTACTTAAAGGAGTAGTTCACCCCCAAATTACTTTTTTTTATTGATTACTGACCCCATGGAGACTTGAATTCAATCATATTTTTAATTTTTTTGTCGCATTCCTAAGACAATACTTTGATTACCATAAATGTACCCCCATTGATTCTGGATGGGGACCAAAAGGCATTTGGGTCCCCTTCCGGAATCAATGGGGGTACATTTACTATAATCAATATTTTGTCTTAGGAATGCGACAAATACAAAAAAAATACATAGATTGAACTCAAGTCTCCATGGCGTGACTAATACATAGAAAAAAGGCATTTTGGGGGTGAACTACTCCTTTAAGTTACTGTACTCAACCGCTAATCTCCCTGGTACAGCGCACGTACAGTACAGTGCACATAGAGAGCGTGACGTCATGTCCTCTGTCTTGGTATCGCTGACACAATCTGCATGCCTGGCATTCCACATCTAAAGCAAACAACGTGTGCACGCACGCACACACACACGCGCGAGCGCAAACATATCAGATGTGCGCACACACATACACATGTGTGCAGACGTGCGTCAGAGCAGCGCAGGCCGGCACCACTCTGCGCCGTGGGACAGAGCTGAGTGGACAATATTTGTCTTTGAAGTGTCAGTGGAGTGAAAGTATCCAAAAAATAATAATGTAAAAAAAAAAATACTCAAATAGAGTAAGTCATTACTGCCCTTTTATCCGTCTGTAAAAGTGTTCTCTCCAGACCATGAATGCAGTTTTTACTATGGTGAAAGAAATGCAAATGACCTCTTTCCATGCGATGCCTGAAGGCAGCATTCAAGAGAATTTCCTTGTCCAAACTCTCCTGAACTTGAATGCAGCATTTTATGTCCCTGGGCCTGGGACACATTTTGGTGGGTCCCTTATTCTTTTGGTTTCCTACATTATGTTTTCTCTAACTCACTTATCTTCATGCTGGCATTGATCTGCAGATTTCACCAAAGATCTCATTTGTAGCCTCGTCATATTGCGAGCCAATTCCAGCGGTCTCGCCATTGTGGCTGAGACTTTCTATCCCTCTATTCAGTCTCATACTGCGGCTGCCTTTCGCGTTCCCTCTAATCCTCCGCAGACTTTCTTTCTTTGTCATGCGGCATTTGGCCAGATTAAAAACATTTTGACGATGAATGAAAACATCTTGGGGTAAGCATGAGCGTGGGTGTTATAGCGTTGTCCAGGGTGTTTTAGGGAAGGGAGAAGAGTCTGGGACGTGTGGAGCGTTGTCCAGGGTGTTTTAGGGAAGGGAAAAGAGTCTGGGACAGGGGTCTGCAACAGGGGTCTGCAACCCGTGGTTCTGGAGCCACATGCAGCTCTTTTGTCCCTCGCTATAGTGGCTTCCTTTAGCTTTACCAAAAATATTATGGCATTTAACAATGTTTATTTTTTTCACATTCAAATTTAAATTTACTGTTGCTAGTAGGCCAAATATGAAACATACATGTTTATGTGCTCCATATTGTAAAAATCTGTAAATAAGAAGTTTTGACATTCCTGTCAATTAAAATTCTTAGTCTGAGACACATTTATTAGTGATTCCTGCTACGTTATGGATTCCAAATGCAAAAATAAAGATAAATGAGGAGAACAGAGAATGTAATATTTTGTGGACAGTCCTTTGCTTTCACTGCCAATGCTGCTGGATTAACTGTTAGTTTGTTAGTTAAATATGTTTTGCGGCACCAGACAGATTTTGTATTTATTTTCTGACCCAGAACGTCTCTTTTGACTGTGAAGGTTGCATACCCCTGGTCTAGACGTGTGGAGCATTGTCCAGGGTGTTTAAGGGAAAGGAGAAGAGTCGTTGTCAAGGGTGTTACTGCAGGGTGCGGACAGCAGTCTCAGGTCAATGAAGGAACGAGTATAAATAAAGCCACTATAAGTGGTCTCCGGGTGCTTTAAGTGAAGCTAGGACATTCCTGAAGGTGTAGGCAGAACCGTTGTGTGTTGTTCTTGCACACTTTTCGTGATTGTCGTTGCATTTTGTTATTTATTTTTTCTGCTGGGTACTTTTCTTAAAACACTTATCTAGGCAGTGGAGCAAACACACACTAATGCAGTCCAGCTGTGGGTTTAAATGCTGCGACTGTTCTCCTCCTCCGCTCCCTGACCGGGAGCTGTCTGACCGGTAGCCCCCCTCCCTCTCTCTCTCTCTCTCTCTCTCTCTCCCTCTCTCTCTCTCTCTCTCTCTCTCTCCCTCTCTCTCTCTCTCTCTCTCCCTCTCTCTCTCTCTCTCTCTCGCTGTGTGCTCCACTGCCGACGTCAACGCCAAATCAGGGGCGTCAATTGGGTATGGCAGGGGTATGCAGCTGCCATACCCTGGGTCCAGGGGGGAAAATAAAAGTTACTTTTAAATATAAATCCATGAATGTCTCTTTGTCTATCTGTGCTGGTAATTATGTTGTTAAATTACAGTAAAATAACAAAAAATGCAAGATTTTACAAAATGGTCACTTTAACAAGGTATTATGATTGTATTCTCCAGACAGGCTATTCTTCCCAGCTTGACAAAATGGTATATTCCCAGGTTCCGCAGGTCAGCTGCACAGGTGCAATGCATTATTGTTAATTGTGGCACGTTTACTAACATGACAAGTTTAGCTGCACTTGAACAACCGTTCCAGGCTACCATATCCAGCCCAAGAAACCGTAGAAACCTGTGTAAAAAACTGACGAAACAAAAAAAAACAGACATTGTGAAAATAGCAGATCTACCGGTAGATGCACAC
>NC_137820.1:35205154-35210154 GCF_963921795.1 Nannobrachium achirus | reverse complement strand
GCCTTTATGAACACCCTGAACAGTTTTCGATTTGCTTGATTCATTTTTTCTGGTGACTCATAATACCCTCCTAATATGTGAGCTGGCTGTGTGATTTCGATAACTTTTTCATTTATTTAAAAAAAAAAAGAAATTCCCAAAGAACCGACACGCACCTGCCCACATTAAAAGGTTAGAAAATCGCCCCAGGCAACCACGAAAGTCACAGTTTTCAGCAATCAATTAGTTCATATAAATTATAATAATATAATGTTATTTCTTAGCAAAATGCAAGCAAGCGATTCCCGATGAAGCCAGTGGATTTGACATATGGCCCAAGTAAAGTGTGTGCCGCAAAAACTGTGGGAGGAGTAGCGCGGACAGACCAACAGACAGGGGTATGTTACTCAGGTCCATCAAACAAATACTGTTTTTTAATCACGACTCAGATGAAAAAAAAAACAATAAGTTATCCAGAAATTAAAAGCGTTCCGTTTTGGGAGGGGCTGGTCTCTGTGTTTTTGTGTGCGCACACACACACACACACGTGCGCATGCACGGACGCACGCATGCACACATTCCATCAACACCAGTAAGGTCAGTATAAATAAACAGCTGGTAAGACACGCACACACATATACACATTAACAACCTGGGTGGACCAGGCTTTGCAGAATGAACACATTGTATGCCAACCATATGACGTTTAAGACCTAAATCACACTAATAGTCTGCATATATAATATCATATCGTCACTGTCGGGCAGAAACCTTGTATCTCCAAGTTTCAAATTTGCAATTTTTGTGCAAAGTAAAGCACTGCTTCATCACACAAGGCCTTCGCACAAAAGTAGTGAAAACAGCTGATCTACAAGCACACAACGCCTGGCACCGCGAGGCGTTGTGTGCGTGTAGATCGTCTGTTTTCACTAGTTTAAATTGTTTTTAAAATGATAAATAAAAAACAAACGGTTCTGGACATACAAGGTTTCCACCCGACAACGACAATATATAATATTTAACTTGATGTTTAGATGACTTCATTCCAATGCCAACCTACTGCTTCTCTAACTGTTACAGAGTACCGTAGTCCTGACGTAACTCCTTCATCCCTGGTTCCTGGAAGTCATTTCTATCGACATTAACATTGGGTCATCTTAGAATCATCTCATATACGAATCGTGGTCCAAAAATAAACAAATTGTCCTGGCGATATTGTCAAGGCTCTGACTGAGTCTGTATAGAGAGCTTGTAGATCTGCTGTTTTCACTAGTTTGGGTCTTGAGCTATAAAAGGTTTGGGAACCACTGGTATACGTAGTTGATGATAGTCAGGCATACCGGTATTTGATACAGTCTGTTTCTGGCGATATCTAACTAATAATTTACCAAATGTCTGTCTGTCCGTAAGTCCGCCGTCCACTGTCTGACCGCCTGTCATGCTGACATCACTGATATTGTCACTATAGTAACAATGCCCAACTGACATCAACAAAGCCCAACTGACATCACCAACTGACATCACTGACTGACATCACTACAGTGCCCAAATTTGGAGATGACATCACAGACTGGCCTGGACACGGACCACCATATATGGGCATAAAAGAGTGCCAGCCAGACAGACGGATACAACGGGTATTGCACAACTAGACATCTATGGTGACTATTCAGCCCAACTGGGTTCTCCAACATTACTTCTGAGACTCCTAGATTCAATCCCTCATCACACACCCCCGGACACAGGACTAGTGTAACTCATTTGGCGGTGGTAACGTTCTCGCCGTCAGTTGATTCTTCATATCCATATTAGTAAAAACGCCGGGATCATTTGTTTTATTTTTGGTACACCTTAATTGACCTACAGTATGTCCCGTTCAGAAACGGTTTCTATAGGAAACGGTCAAATACATTGTCAGATATGCCGTACATTACCTGCTGAAACACACTGTCCTCTCACTGCATTTTGACGTTTTCACCGTTTGGTTTGATATATACGGGCACATTTCTGGGGCGTTTTTGGAACCAATCTCTGAGAGTGTACAAATGGTGCACTCTTTTGAACAAATGAACTCTGAGAGTGTAAAATGTGTGTACACTCTCAGAGTTATGGTGGTCCTTGAAATTAACACATTTCCCGGACAGGTGTATCAGACGGCTGTCTGATAGCAATGAAAAGATCGATTTAAGCATTTTGGCTTGAATGGTGGCCAAAGTGTTAAGAAGTGTGAGAACCACCGGTTTTGTAATTCCATAGCATACGTGAAGTCCACATACTGTAACCAGCCCTGACATTGTGATAAAACCCAGTTCCGGAAAGGACTCCAAATGTGATGGAACCGGGTCATGGTTCCTCTGTTGGATCCTCCACCTGACATATGACAATATGTGACATCACATCTAACAATTAAACTTGAATGGAACAGCTTGGATTTGTCTGATTCAACACTAGAATGAAAAGGTGCTCCAGTGGTTGTGCGTGGAGCTAAGAGCTCCACGCACGTATGCACGCACGCACTCATGCGCGTGCGCGCACACACACACACACACACACAACACACACACACACACACACACACACACACACACACACAGAGAGAGAGAGAGAATTGGGGCGTCCAAAACAGACCAAGGGTCTGTTAAGTATCCAGCTTAGCAGAGACAGGACAGGTCAGCTCTGTGTGTGTGTGTGTGTGTGTGTGTGTGTGTGTGTGTGTGTGTGTGTGTGTGTGTGTGTGTGTGTGTGTGTGTGTGTGTGTGTGTGTGAGAGAGTCAGAGACAGAACAGGTCTGTTCTGAGAGGATTAAGTGAACTTCCTGATCAATGTGGACCCATCACATCACACTCTTCCTCTGAGAAGGTTCCTATGCATGTCAGAACTTTCTTTACAGAAACTTTCTCTGATCAGAAAAAAAATAAGTTATTTTTGACACTTCATTTAGGACCAATGTTTTTATAAACTCTGGTCCTTGAGGGGGCTCCAGGTGGTCCCCAGCTAAAGGATGGAGAGTTGGTAACCAAATGGACCTTTATACTGTAGATCTTTAACTCTTGAGCGCGTAAAATGAAACCAAATGGACCCTTACGGACGCTTGGTTTCATGTTACACTAAATCTCATCAAATGGCGGTCCGTTGTTCAAATGCAGAATAAATATTGGACCTTGATGTGAAAAAGGTTGAAAACCATAGATTTTTTTGCGGATTTCGATTTCCAAAATGCGACGAAAAAAACACTATTTATTCTGCATTTGAGCCACGGACCACCATTTGATGACATTTAGCCTCTCAGACCCAAGACTTTGGAGATTTCGTTATCGTTGGATAAGATGTTGTCCACAATACCATGCGGGATAGAAGAGATAACAGGAAAAACGTTGATCAAAATACAAATAAAAACTAATTCTACATTCTCTAGTTGTGTATAAATTAAGTAATGCAGATGTTTAACAATAATGTAACTCTCGAGGGATCTGCTATTTTCAGCACGCAAGACCTGAGAGCAACCAAACATAAAGTGACTCTCTTCTCCACTAGTCCCTCCCTAACGTTTTAGTCTAGTTTCTATTTTGTTGACGAAATTGTCAATATATTTAGTCTTAGTTTTAGTCATCACAGCAATAGTTTTTATTTTGTTTTACTTTTTATTTTGTTTTACTTTTTATTTAGTTTTCGTCACTGAAAAAAACACAGTCCACAAACATTTTTCGTCATAGTTTTAGTCAACCAAATTAACACTGCTCCTCCTATGAGCTGGGGGCGGAGCCTGTCAGCAGGGAGTGTTGGGCGGGAGGAGTAGGATGGAGGCTCTAGGTCCTCCCGGTGGGGGCTCCTCCACACTGGCAGGTGAGCCAGTAGCCCTGAAACATGGCGGTCGCTGATAACATGACGGACGACCGTCATGGATGAGGATTAACCTGGGTTTGCGGTAGGGGTGGGCGATACTGGAAAAAAACAGTATCACGATACTCTTCATGCTGTATCACGATACACGATATTATCACGATACTGTTTTATACGAGTTTTTAGGTTTATTATGCTTATTAGACCCACACAGATATTCTATTGATAATCCATTCATTTTTATGCTGCAAATAGAAAGATAGATTGCCTAATCTATGATTTTTTTAATGATAACATATTTTGATTTTTGATTAAACAATTAACATTTTTTACCTCAAAATATTTACTAGTTGGTGTGATGATGGTTCAGGTCATTCATATGGGTCCCAGAAATGTTTTATGGGTTCCCTCAAAATGTTTTTGAGTGTTGTGAGCTTGTAGATCGGCTATTTTCAAAACAATTTGGCTAAATCATTTCGGGACCTCTCTGGGGGTCTCGACCCACAGGTTGACAACAACCAATGCCTTACCATTGAAACTTTGGGGAAAACAAATTACCCTACGACCAACCAAAGTCTTTTTACAGAATTACTCCGTATTTTACAATACAGTTACAGGGGTTGACACTAAGGTCTCAGAGGCACTTGCCCGTCGGGCAAGTACAGGTCATGTTCTACTTGCCCTCAGGTCTTGGCCACTTGCCCCCCCGCAGCGGTGGAAAGTAACTAAGTACATTTACTTAAACACTGTACTTGAGTACAATTTGGAGGCATTTGTACTTTACTTGTGTATTTCCAATATGTTTACTTCTACTCCACTACATCTCGGATCCCAATATTGTACTTTTACTCTTCTACAATTATTTGAAAACTTTAGTTACTAATTACTTTGCAGATATAAATTATAAAACATACAGAAACCACTGAAAATAGATGATCTGCAAGCTAGCATGTAGATCTGCTATTTTCAAACATTTTGTATGTTTACTTTTGGTACTTTAAGAACTTATTGATAAGAACTTATTGATGACAATATTTTTATACTTTTACTCAAGTAAATCTTGAATTCCGTACTTTTACTTGTAACACAGTATTTCTATATCAGAGTAACCTATTGATACTTTTAGTTTTACTTAATCATATAATAATCTATAATCATAGACTTGGTTGCTTGTTTCTCTC
>NC_137820.1:35180154-35202654 GCF_963921795.1 Nannobrachium achirus | reverse complement strand
ACACACACACACACACACACACACACAAAATACGCGAAATATAGCATCAGACACAGTTCGGGCCAAAGACCCAGCCATATTATCGGGTCCATTTTCCCCGGCTCCATTTTAGGGTCAGTTCCAATTTAAATCGGCTCCGGTTCCAATTTAATTTGACTCCGGTTCGGACCGGATCCAATCACTCTCGGTGCCATTTCGGGTCGGGGCTTGTAAATCAGATTTTTTCCGCGGGGCCATTCGGTTTGGTCCAAATAGCCTCGGTTCCACACACAAGCACGCACACACCTCGAGGATGTGGAGGTGTTAATATTTCCGCTCAAAGTGTCAAAGAGCTTCCAGATGCCTGCCGTGTGTATGTGTGTCCGTGGGCGTGCATGTGAGTGTGCACGTGGGTGTGCGCGCGCACGCACATAGGCATGCTTGTGGTTTTGGGATCTATCTGTCTCTTGAAAAAAATAATAAGAGAAAAAAAAAACATGTTCAACCTCAACAGCTGGGAGAGATCAAGATGCTGGGGCGCGCGCACACACACACACACACACACACACACACACACACACACACACACACACACACACACACACACACACACACACACACACACACACACACACCATGTGGCTGCCTAGTGAACTATGACCTGGTGACCCCCAGCACCGATTGGCTCAGGTCAACAGGAAGTGAACTCCCCCTCCTCTTCACCGGCAGGAAGTAAGCTTGAGCCCCCAGAACCGAGCCACAGAACAGTGAAGCGGCCGTCGCCCGTTGGACAAATCTGGGATTGCAAGACTTCCACATTTACAACGCTACTGTTCATGCTTCTACCGTTTGGAACCCTAGTGCGCCTGCTCGGTTTGAACATTTTGAGCACCAAGATTCAGTGCTCAAATTCGGAAGAAGAGGGTACTTCATTCGCTCATAGAGTTATAATATATCTAGGGGTCTTCAATATCAAGGACCCCTTAGCTGAGAGAGAGATTAAGCAGGGAACCCTACCCCACTATACATTGTATACAATTCTGTTACAGGTAGATTCTATCTATACCATAGATAAGCGTATCTCCCAGAGATAGCTTCATAGACTTGTTTGGCAGCGCTGTCGTCAGTGCATGTTAGATTCATGTTCATGTGTAATTTCAGGCATTTTATTAAGTCCTTAATTTGTCACGTCACTGTGTGCGTCCCTGCCCCCTCACTGGCAGTTGAGCCAGTAGGGTACAACAGTACACCCTCCCGGTGGGGGCTCCTCACTGGCAGGTGAACCAGTAGCGTACAACAGTATGTCCTCTCGGTGGGGGCTCCTCACTGGCAGGTGAACCAGTAGGGTACAACAGTACGCCCGGTGGGGGCTCCTCACTGGCAGGTGAACCAGTATGGTACAACAGTACGCCCGGTGGGGGCTCCTCACTGGCAGGTGAACCAGTAGGGTACAACAGTACGCCTGGTGGGGGCTCCTCACTGGCAGTTGAACCAGTAGGGTACAACAGTACGTCCTCCCGGTGGGGTCCCTTCACTGGCAGGTGAACCAGAGGGTACAACAGCTGTGGCAACACAGATGTTGTGTGTGGAGGAAGTAACTGGCATAATGACTAAATCAGTGATATTTGGCTATTCCAAATAAACTGTATAAAAAATAATCAAAAACACACTTGTAGGTGTATCTAATCAAACTTTAAACTTCTGGACAGTTGGAAAACACTCCCCCACCTCTCAAACACAATGCATAATGGGAAGGCAGGAGGGGCGAGGGCACACTGGACCAAACTTCAGATGACCTACTTACTATTATCTCAATGCGCATGCACACACACACACACGCATGCATGCACGCGCATGCGCGCGCGCACACACACACACACCCACACCCACACCCACACCCACACACACACACACACACACACACACACACACACACACACACACAGAGAGATGGGTATGTGGCTCATCCAATTCTTCCTGCGGTCCTATCTATACAACCTGCAGAAAACTCCATCTCCCATGAGGCTTTGTGCTTAAGACTGCAAAACAAACAAACTATATATTTTTTTTCTCGGGGGAGAGTGCAGTGGCTCAGTCGTAAATCACTTCATAAACACCCCCCTCTCCAAAAACACTGATGCATTATGGGAGGCCGGGGTGAAAATGGAGGAAGTGGACATGGTTCCCGTGGTGACAGTAATTGCGTTTTTGGACGGCGTTCCACACAGGAAGTAATTATCACAGATCTGTAGAATCTCTTTATCGTCCTGAAGAAGAATTCCTTCCTCTCTCTCTTTTTTTTTTTACTCAACCACTTAAATCCAAGGATCCGTACTGTGGGGAAATCTTTCACTGAAAATGGGTTGTGACTAAAAATGTCTTATTTTTTGTCTCTTACTTTTTTTTTAATTAATAAAATGTCCAATCTGTAATATGGTAGAGTATGTTAACTATTTGCCATCCGAAATAGAATGGTTGTTGGTAGATTAGCCGTGAAATTTCTATTATTATATTATGATCTGAACCCTATTCATTTTACCAGACATCCAGCGCTATATCACGTGGTCTTCATCCCCCATTACCATACCGCAATCCCCCGTTGTATACTCACCCCAGTTCCCAGTGAAAAACTCAATCTGCATTGGCTTAGAGTGGGAGATTCGGCTGACGCATCATGTCCCTGTGTGTTTCGCGTGCGCGATCCGTTCACGTAAATGTCCCCTCAAATAATCCACGTGTGACTCAAGAGTAGAACTGAAAAGTTTCGCTAGCATAGCCCCCAGCACGGCTGCAGTAGAAGCACTCGTGTACAGACAGTAACCGAATGGGGGAAGGTGCCTTGGAGAAGGAAAGGGCCATGACATCACTTCTGCTTCATGTCAGACCAGCCATGAGCTATCGATGCACGAGTGGTGACTAGGGAAGGTTAGACGATCGCCGATTTTCGGATGAAAATCATTTATTTCGGTAAATACGGGAAAGTACGGGAAAAGACGAGCGGCTAGGAAGTCCGATATAGTACGGTTTTAATATTAAGGGGCTCCCCGTGGCTTGGAAAGTGTTAATACAGTATACTGTAACTTATACAATCTGTATGCTAGAGTATGTTGTTAATACAATGTAACTTAATTGGGGTGGTTGTATTTGGTCTCCCTGCTCTTCTATTGAGACATTTTTGTCGTGTCAAAGGTCATGTCTCACCTATAGACACAGGATCTGACACGAATTTTGACCTGACGGTCACGCTTTATTGCATCCCCTGGGCAAGCAGGCCGGCTCCATTAAGCTGCGTCCAAACCTGGATGGTTTGAGCGGCACGATTACATACATAAGTGAATGCAAAGACGAGACGACACGCGGCCGAGTGCTTCGCGAACGGGTGCAGCGCGAACGATCTGAAAGGGGCGGCGTGAACGGTCGCCTCGTATCTTCCTTCGCCCCACTTGGAAAAATCCAACTGAAGCGACCTTCGCTTCCCCCCCATCGCGTCCTGACAGCCAGTCAGCGTTGATGTTGTCCGGAGACACAGACATGTTTTTGGTGTTTGGAGTTGGGACTGCCTTTTTTCCGGGTGTTTCGCCTTGATTCCAAGTTCCAGACACGGACCTGCGCGAAGTGAAGCGATAGAAGCGACTAGACTAGAAGAAATAGCTTCAGGTTTGGACGCAGCTTTAGATCAGTGGTTCTCAACCTTTTCAGGCCGTGACCCCCAACATAATCATATTTTAACTGGCGACCCCCCCCCCCCCCCCCCACCCTGACACTAAGAGTTGAGGCATTACATTTTGTGGTTCTATTCTGAAAATAGCAGATCTACATGCTCACAACGCCTCGCGTCACGAGGCGTTGTGAGCATGTAGATCGTCTATTTTCAGAATCACTGCCTCTAATATTCCCGAATGATTCCCTACTCCAGGCCTGGACACACACACACACACACACACACACACTCCAATATAAAACATAACACGTTTGCCATTTTCCCACTCAAAGGAATCTATTGTTGTCTGTTCGCTAAAACATTAAAAAGAAATGCTTCTCATCAGAATCGGGCCGCGAAATGTACAAATAATGAAAACCAAGGTTTCATTTCAATCTAATGTGACAAAAATCCACAGGCAGCCAAATGTCGAGCCGCTGACGTCAAGTACGAACTGTGCTGTTCCGCAAATGAGTTGCAGAGCACACGCACGCACACACGCGCGCACACACACTCACACACACACACACACACACACACACACACACACACACACACACACACACACACACACACACACACGCTCACACACACTTAGTTTTGTCTTAAGGTTCATTCAGACCATTCGCGTGTTGCACGCGTGAGCGCACGCATCCCATTCATTTCCAATGGAGGCTTGCGTGCAGCCCGTCTAGCACGATACGGTAAAGTTCACGCTGAATGCACACTGACAAGGACAGATCTCATTTGAATGAAGTTCATCTCAACCGACTTTATTCAAATCTTGTGCGTGCGTGAGCTCTTGAAGCCAATGAAAGCAGCGCTGCTCTGCGTGTAGGTACGGTATGGCTGTGGGAAATGACAGGGAAGTGATCCGACAGAGTGACTGTCAATCAACAACAGCCGTCGCGGACTGGCCTGATTTCAGACTCAGCTGACACTCAAGCGTCTGACATTGTGCCCCGTCTGAACGATTTCCAGGGGAGGGACTTTTGTGCGAGCATGCACACGCGCGCCCAGTGATCGCGGTGCACGTGATCGCGAGGCACGGTCGCGGCGTGTGTGTGTGTGTGTGTCTGTCTGTGCCAGTGCTGCTTCCATACAGAACTGTGACCAGAAACATGTAATCAACATTGCTCATAACAACATCAATAACAGCTTGGTGAAATAAGCGCGCGTGTGAGTGTGTGTGTGCCTGCCTGCCTGGTGTGTGTACTTCCTGAAATGTAATCGTTTCAACTGCTGCGCGGATTGGATATTTGTTAGACCCACCCCCACCCCCTGCGCTCATTGGAGAAGCCGCAATTTTAGATCGGGAAACTTCCGATTCATTTACTCAACTCCAGAGATACAGTCAAAAATAACTGAAAATCCCAGATTAGTATTTTAATTTAATTTTATTTTTCATGGCAGATCTACAAGCTCACAGACATGTTGTGAACTTTCTGATCGGCTATGTGTAAAAGTACACAAAACACACACACACACACACACACACACACACACACACACACACACACGCGCGCACACACGTATGCAGACAGACACAGATAGTTAGACAGATAGTCATGACCCCCGTCAGCCCAAGACCATGACGAGCAGGATTTCTGTTTACACACCCAGACCACACACACACACACACACACACACACACACACACACACACACACACACACACACACACACACGGTGTCCATATGCTGTCCCATGTGTGTGTGTCATTGCGGGTGGACAGTTCAGAATGTTAGCTCAACATTAGTCTAGTGTAACGCGGACAGTCTATGCTGGCAGATGGGCGGGGTTACACAACCCGGCGAATCTCTCCGGGAGTCTCCGGCCAATAGCATGTGTTCCCTCTCTCCCTCCCTACATCCCTCCATCCATCCATCCATCCATCCATTAGGGATGGGACGATATTGTGACCAAAGAAATTGCGATTTACAATATTATCGCGATAATCAAAATATCCCCAAAATCCATTATCCTGGGGCGGAACATTGTAGATCGGCTATTATTTGGCAAAGAGATTTGGTAGACAGTGGTAAAAAAAGACTATCAAGTACATTATTTCCAGGTCCGTTTTACCAATGGAGGGTTTAAATGGTACCAGTTATGCAGCTCTGCAAATAAAAGGTGAATTGATCCCAGTGCATGACGGAGGATAATGTCACGATAAATGTAAATCTCTGAGTGTTTTTATCACGGTAAACACTAATAAACATTATCCTCGCACCCCCCCATCAGACTCACTCCCATTCTTCCACCATAATCTGAAGACTCACCTCTTCAGACTCCACCTTAGCCCCTAGCAGGTAGCAACTCTGAGGACCCCCCCGTTGAAGATCCACGGTGTAGAAAGGGGAGAAAAGAGCAGGCCAAGTACAGTTGCAACTCAGGTCTATTTACTAAGAATTAGACTGAATTCTCAATACAAGGAAAACTCTTGCAGAAAGTAATCAACTTTGTTCTTTTTACAACAAGGGTTCAAATTTTAGATTGTAATTAGAGAAAAGAAAAGATGAGTGTTTAAATGTTTTCATTTATGGCTTTCTATTGTTATAGCAATTTTAACAATTTTGATTTCAGTGGGTGCATGCATGTACAAGTGGCTAAATATGTCTTTTTAGACCCAACGAGCCCATTCCCAAGATGCACCGCAATCTTTCATGGGCAGATGTGGGTTATGGGGGCTAGTAGTGGTATTGTAAATAGTAATAAATAAATCGCCGGCTCATTGTGTCTAAAAAGACATATTTAGGGACTGGTACGCATGCCCCCACCCACTGAAATCAAAATCTCTAAAACGATAGAAAGCAAAGTTTTCAACCTTTTAACACTCATCTTTTCTTTTCTCTAATTACAATCTAAAATATGAACCCTTGTTGTAAAAAAACTAAAGTTGTCCTTTAACAATAGAAACCAAACAAGGCTCAAGACAGGGCAGAGTATAACATAAGAAGAATTTACCTATGTCATCCCACGAGGGAAATTCAGTTTTCCAGCTTAACCCAGCTGAACCTGGTGCTGCCCACAAGGAGCGCGGGGGAGAGGGGAGCAGTGATAGCTGGAGCAGGGAATCGTACCTGCGACCTCTGGGGCCTCCGGAGTCCTAGGTGTGGACACTAACCACATGCATCTATGGCAGGGTTTCTCAAAGTAGGTGCTGTGGCACGTGCGCACATAGACATCAAAGAGGGCTTGAGCCCCTGCCATTTTATCCGTATGTAAAAAGTGCCCTCTCCAGACCATGAATGCAGTTTTCACTGTGGTGAAAGAAACGCAGCGCAACGCGTTGTAAGCTTGGAGGTCTGCTATCTTTGATATTTTCACCAAAAAGGCCCTTTTAGAAATTGCAGCCCCTGCCTCTCTAACATTCTCTGCACGTCCCTGCCCTAGGGGGCGGTGACGCCAGTCCAAGGGTGCCTCAGAATACTTTGATGATATTTGGAGTTCATCGATATCACTACAGAGTGATGACATTTTTCTGGGCAGAAACTATGATATCCCTGGCCAGGAAGTTGTCCCAGGCTCAGAATCTGAGCTGGGACAACACCGGATGTAGAGCAAACCCTCAAAACATTCAGAATAGAAACCGAACAACAACACTACAACAATCTGCAGCCCATGTTTCGAGGTGAATCCTACCAGACTACTACCCACAAAATCCTTACAAGTTATACCTTGTTGTAAAGGTTCCGTAACCTTTTTCTTCTTAATGTCTACAAGTACAAAACACAAACCAACTACTCTGTCTACACCAAGGGTCGGCAACCCAAAATGTTGAAAGAGCCATATTGGAGCAAATAAACTAAAAACAAATCTGTCTGGAGCCGCAAAAAATTATAAAAGCCTTATATATCGTCGTTGTCGGGTGGAAACCTTGTATGTCCAAAACTTCGTTTTTTATTTATCATCTATAAAATGTACTAAACTAGTGAAAACAGCCGATCTACGCCTAGGCGTTGTGTGCTTGTAGATCTGCTGTTTTCACTACTTTTGTGCGTCAGTCTTGTATGATGAAGCAGGGCTTTACTTTGGGAAAAACACATACAAATTTGAAACTTGGAGATACAAGGTTTCTGCCCAACAGTGACAATATATTAAAAGTCTATATTAGCTATATTAGCCTAATGTCAAAATGACTAAGTAGGCTAGAAATACATAATGAGCATTACATTTAATATTTATTCTACACATTTTTAGAGCATTGGAAAGCGTTAAGAATGGTTGTGTCATGTTTGTCCTCCTACAGAAACCATATTAAAACAAAATATATATATATTTTTCCACCTATCTTTTTCCCTTAATATATTTTTGAAAAAGCTCCAGGGAGCCACTAGGATGGCGCTAAAGAGCCACATACAGCTCTAGAGCCGTGGGTTGCTGACCCCCGGCACGAACACAGCACAGCAGAAACATCATCACAGACAACGAGAGAGAGAGAGAGTGACAACGTTTCGATGTCAGCCGGACCAGCCTAAACCAGGCTAGAGGCGCGGTGGACACTCTTCATGCTGGTCCATTTGGAGCCTGCACAAAACTCTTCCACAGACTACTACAACTGTAACTTAGTTTGCACGCAAAATAATTCTTCCACAAGGCAACAAAGCGACCTAAAATACAATTAAAACAAACAAGCCAGCAGGAAAGGTTCGAATTCGACTCTTTACCTGGTCTCTCTGGATGCAGGGCAGAGAGGTTCTCCTGCTGGTTCTGCCGCCGCCGCCGCTCAGGTTCTGACCGCGATCCATCATGTCCGGAGATACTACAGATCCACACAGGAACCTCCACGACTATGGGCGACCTGCGTCTGCTTCTCGACCCGCTCAGAGCGGCTCGTTCCTCGGGGCTGATCCGCTTCACCACAGCCCCCTCTCCCTAAGTCCTCCCTCTCCAGCTGATCCTGGTTCTTCCTTCTAGCCGGGCCAGTTCTTCCTCCGGAGGATGATCCAGTCCAGCATACCGCGGAGCCAGGCCGGCCGGCCGGCCAACCCGACCAGGCGGGTATACGCGAGCGTAAGAGGAGGGTCTCCGATCCAAGCGGGGGCCCCGGGACGAGGAGCTTCTGCACGGAGGAGAGGAGATGAGGGGTCAGCAGTGGTTTATGTAAAGTAACTAAGTACATTTACTTAAGTAGTAGTAGTAGTACAATTTTGAGGTGTTTTATTTTTATTTATTTTTTTACTTTAGTATTTCCAATGTTCAGTACTTTTACTTCTACTCCACAACATCATAGGCAAATAGTGTACCTATACTTTTACTCCACTGCATTTATTGGAAAACTTAAGTTACTAGTTACTTTGTAGATTGATTATTAGGCTATTACAAAACATACGTTGAACACTTCATCCCCTATATACATTTCAGCCATTTGAAAATAGATGATCTACAAGCTCACAATGCTGAAATGGGGACATTCTGCATAATTGGTAGCCAGGCCACTTTTTCTTTTGGTAGCTACTGAATTCCGGAATTATAGGCCTACTTGTAACAGAGTCGCCTGCTTCATTGCAGTATTGATATTGATACTTTTACTTCAGTGGTTCTCAACCTGTGGGTCGGGACCCCCAGAGGGTCCCCAAATAATCGTGGGGGGTCCCCAGATGATTAACTTAATGTTCAACATTGTTTTCTCACTCAACAGTAAACAAACCACCATAAAGTCTAAGTGTAGCCTAGTAGGTCTATAGAGGGTCTGCACATTTCCAAAGTGACAATTTAAGGACTTTTTAATACCTCTACATGGCAAATTAAACATTGGTCAAATATTAGAGGCAGCAATTGTGAAAATAGCCGATCTACATGCTCACAACGCCAGATCTGCTATTTTCACAATAGAATTGTGTTTTATAGGCAACAAAATGTAATGCCTCGACTCTATAGTGCTATAGGGTGGGGGGGGGGGGGTCCCGGTCCCGGTCCCGGTTAAAATATTATTGGGGTCGCAGCCTGAAAAGGTTGAGAGCCACTGACTTAAGTAACAAATGTGAGTAGCCTACTTTTTCCACCAGTGGAGAGGAGGAGATGGGGAGTCGGAGCGACGATCCGGCACGGTTCTTCCGACCCAGAGGAGGAGAGCGCTTCGCCGGCTTGGTCCAGCGCTTACCATCGGCGCTGCTGCTCCTCCGGTGCCATGATGATGATGATGATGATACTTGTTATCAGGCGGCGAGAGAGCCCGATCCTACCGGCCCGAAACAGCCGCTCATCGCCGGGGTACCGAGGGGGCGTAGACGTCGGTCCCACCACCACCACTCCGAGGCTTCCAGAAGAAACCCGTCAGTTAGCCAGCCTATTAAGAAGCACCAACCCGACCCCAGGACAGTTTTTTTGGATCCGATCGGAACCTCCCTCCCCCAACGCTTCCAGAAGCTTGGTACCCGAGGAGAGGCTTCCAGAAGCTGGGGGGAAAAGTCGGTCAGGGACTGGGGGTCCCCCCAGACCAGTAGGACGCACAGTGGGGGTAAAAACGGTCCAAACTCCGCTGCTCAGGAGTATTTGGAGAGACAAAAAATACCTCCACTCCACTACGGTTCCGATTGCGAAGCTTCTTTGGAATTCCTCCCCGCGCCCCCCCAAAAAAGGTTTTGGACACTTTAATAGGCTATAGCACCAGGATCAGATTCAGAACCAAACCGGGACGCCCGATCCCCGTGATCAGGCTCTCCCCTCCCGGGCCAGAGGTGAAGGCAAAACTCCGCTCCCAAAAGACAACGCAATAAGGCTCATTTCTTCTCTGAGCTGCAGCTCCTGTTATGATGTGTGGACTGGGGAGGAATGAAGTGATCCCTCGATCCTGCTGCATGCATTGCACACGGGTCTCTCTCTCTCTCTCTCTCTCTCTCTCTCTCTCTCTCTCTCTCTCTCTCTCTCTCTCTCCAGTCTAAACATTTGACGCACGCACACGGACACGCGTGGACTGAACGCGCGTGTGTGAACTGCGCGGGCTCGCCACGCACGCACGCACATATGTAAGAGAGCTCCATGTTTTGAATCAGTGGTAAAAAGAAAAAGGGGAAGAGAAAAAAAAATGCTCTCCTTCTACATTCTAATGCACTGGTTCCCAGGCACTGGGTCGGGAGCCATTTGTGGGTCGCAGACACATTTTTATGGGTCCCTTAATTTTGTTTCATATATTTAGTTTTTAATTATTATTATTTCAAAATATTTTCAAAAACATATTCCCAAAAAAGCTTTTTTTTTTCAAAGCTTTTCAAAAGCTTTTCACTGTTTTCACTAGTTTAATTGGGTCCCGGGCAAGTGTCTAATTTCTCTTTTGGGTCATGAGCGAAGAAGTTTGGGAAACACTAAATACACTTTATTTTTTAATTGAGTAGGCTACTGTCTGTAGGCTACTTGAGTAAATTTTTGGGGGAGTATCTGGTAGCAGTGGACAAAGTATATACCGGTAAATGTATGCCTGCTGAAGTAAATAGTCAAGTTTTGTCTATTTTTGTGTATGTGCTCGGACCACCTGACCTGAGTGTTTCGAATAACGTTATTGCTTATTGTAAGTAAATGCCTAAACTGTAAACTGTAAACTGAAGTGAATGAGCTTCTAGTATAGCTCACTCACAGCCATTTACAATATGCTTGTGCGCCTATACTGCCAGGAATATTATTAATTTTTCAGAGTCACAGTAGATCTCCCTCATATGCATGACATTTTGGTAGGCTGTAGTCTATATAGTGTACACTAGATGTCGCCAACGATTAAGGTCTCTGGCGATTGCTAGAAGGCCTCAAATTAGCAACCAGTCCATCCACTTAGCATTAGCGTTAGCATGGAACGGCGCGGGACCCGTGCACGCCATACGCGCGCTTGATGGTCTAAAAAACTTAGCGACTATGTGCCTTAGATGCCCAATAGACGCACAGACACTTCAAACCGGATCAAAATCCGACGTTTTGATGCTGAGATAGAGCGGAGTTGCTGTAATGGCTTCCAATGTAAAAAAATATGGTTGTCTACTTTGGAGAAATGCTCGATTTCCGGTTTCCGGCGATGACGTCATTTCCATCGCAAAATCATTGCTTAAGCTTATATGAACCTAGAAAGGTCAGTTTTTGCTCTAAAAATGTCAAAAAAATAATATTTTTTTTTTCAGTGTGTGCATGGGGAAAACATGAGTTTGTGTCACATGAAAGCAGACACGCCCATAACATGCATGAATAAACAAAAGAATGATGAATTATTCATGCACAAAATACATCTCGTGTTTACGCACAGAGAGCGGCCTGTCAAAATGGCATCATTTAAAGTTATGCTTTCAGACACCTATGCTCAAGTGGTTTAATATCTATTTGACACGTCATTCAATAATAAATGTTTGCGTGCTTTTACAGGCAATGCATAGGCACAGTGCATTGAGACATTTACACAAAACTTAGAATGGCTGTGATACTCCATACATTTCATGTAGGCTCATACTCATACAGGCCTAGATTAGAATGGTATGAATGGGAGGTAAGGATAGGTGTGTGTGTTTGTGTGTGTGTGTGTGTGTGTGTGTGTGTGTGTGTGTGTGTGTGTGTGTGTGTGTGTGTGTGTGTGTGTGTGTGTGTGTGTGTGTGTGTGTGTGATTTAGGGAACAAAACTGGCACTGCCCTCTGCCCTCTTGAATAGAGCGGCAGCATAGGATAGCATCTCCTGCCCAAGGGCAGGACCTGGAGGTCGGTGCTGAGGTTATGAGTTGGGTTAGCCCTGAAACATGATGATTTGCCAATTTTCCGCTTACGTCTACACAAACATTCAGATTCCTAAAATAAAGTGCTTAATGAAGGCTCACACATGATAAGACTAACAGTGGTTAGTTGTAACGTGCTTAGCTGAACTAAAGCCCCTTTTCCACTGACATGGCCCAACACCACACCACCCCACACTGCCCACTTGTGCCAGGTTTTCCACCACAAGGACCTGGGTAGAGTGGTGTGAAAGCGGTACTAAATGTGGTACTAAAAAGTTTCCAATCTAGAGTAGCTCTGAGCTAGGCCAAACAGGGCCAAACATTTCATAATGACTGATCACTCACTGATCTTTCATTTAGACCACCAGGATATAGTTGTATTACATGATAATAGATTCTATTGTGTTATTATAACCACTATTATAATCTATTATAGTGTATTATAATTATCATAGTAATACATTAATACTTTATAGTGTATTATAATCACAGCTATAATCCATTATAGTGTATTATAATCTAGGAAAGTCACAGTTAAAAAGGTCAATTTGTTTCTTACCGATAGGGGTACTTTTGTGTAATGGAAAATGTAGATATTTGTATGTGGTGTGGTGTGGTGCGGTGTAGTGTCGTGTAGTGTGGTGCCAAAGCTGCAAACGAAAAGGGGCTTTAAATACCTCGGACAATCATTGGTCAGTCTGCTCGAAACCATGTTGAACCTCATCCATGACGGTCGTGATGTACGACCGCCACGTTTCAGGGCTAAAGTTCAGTTGGGTAGTCTCACATGGCCAGACTGTTGCCTCCCACAATTTTCAAATGCTTCCGTCATACAGTCTGGGGCACGGAAGCTCTGATCATGAGCAGCCATGGGCGCAATCTGCGCTGTGTGTTGAATAAACAGAAGTGGCGGAAGTGCTGCGATTAAGGGAAGTTACGTCATATGGTGCAGATTTGTTTACATCCCCCTGGCGAAACAAACCTAAGTAGAATTTAGCTCTTAACTCGCTCTTAAGGTGTAACTTTGTCAGAATCAATGTTTTTGTTTGGATATTGTTTATTGCGAGCTCGCTCACTGCCTCATATATATCGCACCCAGGCTTTTCTCTTCGCAGATGAGTAAGCCTGGCTACGCGAGGTTAGATCATGATCCAGCATGAGAAGCGATAAAGCGAAAGCCAATGACTTACTTCCTAATACTTCCTATAAATAATGACATCAATTACCCATTGCATAATAGTAACCTAAACATTTCTACAATGTGTTACCATAAGCACTTGGGTGAACTTCATATTAATGACAGCTAAATAAAGTACATGAACACATAAATCATAATGAACACCCCTTTCCTCCACAGCACTTGGCACCTTCCCAATCAAAGGGATTGCCACCAGCCGTGCAGGAGAGACTAGCAAACGATCAGCGAATACACAGTTTAACACACCAAGAAGTTTAAAACCATTAGCCCTTGCATGATACAGAAAGCGGTCAGGTTTATATTGAAGCAATAAGCCACAAGAGGCGAGTGGTTACCTGGTATTTTACACCGGCTGACAGGCGTAGGGAGACACGAGGCGCAGCCGAGTGTCTCCAACCCTCTCAGCCGGGGTAAAATACAGGTAACCACAAGCCTTGCGTGGCTTATTGCTTTTCTAAAATGGTTACAATATGGCAACATGAAAAATCATTGACATGTACCAATTAAAACTGTTCTATTTCACTAATAATACACAATAAGGTCTGCGCTGCAAGAAAGTAGTCCCCAGCTACAAGAAAGTATTTCCCGGCCAGGCTGCAGAAACAACACAGGTGCAGATAATTGGTGCACTGTGGAACACTGTGGAAAGAAATAACGCACCTGGGTTTGATATAAACTGATTCAAGGTGTGGGTTATCTCATATACCACAGCAACCAGCCAATCAGAATCAAGGAATGGAACTAGACGTTTTAGAAGTGTATATAGGGCACGGGCAAGGCTGCCCCGTGACATGCTATTTTTTGAAAAATCTTTTACATATACATTTCGAGATGGGGGTCTGTGGCCATACGTATAACTTCAGGGGTCCTTGACATTCAAATCTTTGAGCACGACAGATAAAGAAACTATCATTTTTCTGGAAACCATTAGGATTTAGAAGACATTTTTAGGTATATTTCAGCTCTTGACTTAAAGGGTTTCATGAAGTGCTCATTGAAAAATCTCGAAAAAACATATACCTTTTTAAAATAAAACAGTATAAACCAGTTAGACACCCTATATGGGTGAGAAGCGACCTCGCGAATCGAACTAGAATTATTTGACAGCGTTTTCATACAATTTCATATATTGTCGCAAAATATTGTGAAATGAGCCATTCATAGTGCCTATTCAAAGAGTGATACTGAAGTGAAAAAGAAATAATACTGGTATACAGTTATTTTTTCACCGCTACTGTGACCTGAGTGAACTGAACTGGACCCCCCCCCCCCCCCCCAATACACACACACACACACACACACACACACACACACACACACACACACACACACACACACACACACACACACTGCATAGATCATGTGAGTGTTTATTTGGCCAGAGTGACAGAACTATGTGTCCAAGAAGAAGGTGTGTGTGTGTGTGTGTGTGTGTGTGTGTGTGTGTGTGTGTGTGTGTGTGTGTGTGTGTGTGTGTGTGTGTGTGTGTGTGTGTGTGTGCGCACGCGCGTGTGCGTGTGTACGTGCGGAACAAGACAAAGGAGAGATGGGTTGAAGTTCACCAGAAACCTGGTGTGTTGGTGGTACAAAACCGACGCTGTGAATGATGGAGCTAAACAACTCATACATCCAGCAGTGTGGACGTCAGAGAAAGAGAGACACACACACACACACACACACACACACACACACACACACACACACACACACACACACACACACACACACACACACACACACACACACACACACACACACACACACACAGGGGAGAACAGCGCGTCCACAAATCATGTCATCACAACACGTCAGAGAGAAAAACAGCTGTACGCATAACTGATACCAGACAGAACGTGTTTGTGTGCGTGCGTGCGTGCGTGCGTGCGTGCATGTGTGCTTGCGTGCGTGCATGTGGTGCTATACTTGTGACCAGAGGTGGATAAAGTACTGAAATGTTTTGCTTAAGTAAAAGTATTAATATTGCAATGTTACAGTGGAAGTTTGGGATTCAAAATGTACTTGAGTAAGTATTGGCATCAATATGTAGTGTCCTCATTATGCAGAGGGTCCCATTTCACACGTTTTCAAATGTACAATATGTATATAAAAATAAAAATCTATTGGAGTGGAATGGAAGTAAAAGTACTGAAAATTTGAAATACTCCAGTAAAGTAAAATGACCTCAACATTGTAGGTCTACTTAAAGAAGTAGTTCACCACTTTTCAACCTGTCTTCATATAATAGGTCCTCACTAATGTTCATAATAAAATAGCAAAATTGTTTTCTATTCAGTCTGGGTCTCATAGGAGAGCTGTCAAATCCTTCTACCGGTGACATCATCGTTTGACAAAAAAAAATTAAATAATATTTTTGAAAAAAAAGAAAAATAGATTTTTATTATCACGAGAACAATGGCTTCCACTTTAACATTGCAACTTTTTCAGGAATAGAAAGCCTGCAGTTTCTATTAGCTTGCATTTCCCATTGATGATGTCACCGGTAGAAGGATTTGACCCACCCACAGCTCTCCTATGAGACCCAAACTGAGTAGATTTTTTTTTTAAATATTTTATCATGAACATTAGTGAGGACCTATTATATGAAGATAGGTTGAAAAGTGGTGGAGTGCCCCTTTAAGTACAGTACTAAAATGTAGTGGAGTGGAATGGAAGTAAAAGTACTGAAAATTCGAAATACTCTAAAAAGACCACAACATGGTATTTCAAGTACAGTACTAAAATAAATGTTACTTTCCACCACTGCTTGCAGCAGCCAAATATCCCAACAAGTAATATAGTCGAATCTGAGCATTCGTTTTCTCCTCTTCGACTTTTGCTCAAGTCAAATTTGAATGCGGAACTTTCCACATAGTGGTGTCGATACTTTTACCAAAGTAAATAAAACATAATAATAAATTGTAAGTATCAATAACTTGTGTGAAAACTCAGTGGATTGTCCCTTTAACAAATGTCAGACTGCGGCTCATTGTGAATTACCAATAGGAATTCATAATGGCTGTAGTGAATGAGCAGTAAATATTCCAATAATGACCTGGGAAAACCATTTCTGAATTATTACCACAAAGGAATGCAGTCTCTAGGCGCACACGCACGTACGTACGCACGCACGCACGCACGCACACACGCACGCACGCACGCACGCACGCACGCACGCACGCACGCACGCACACATACACACACGTGTCGTGGTGCGAGTCCAAGGGTTGCCGCAGAATACTCTGATAATATTTTTAATTTATCACTATCAATTTTTTTTTCTTCTTTTTTTTTTGCATCTACACCAAATCTCTTTAACAAAAATGTTGTCAGTTCTGCAAGGGATGCGGGGTTCAAGTGGTTAAACTTTTTTAGCTATTTTCAATCTGTCCTATAATTGAGACAGATATTCTCTCAGGTCTTCCTTGTGGTATACTGTATCTTAGGAGGAAAGATTTACAAACTGTAATTTGGAACAACTGTAAGCATAGCAGTGGTTCTCAAAGTGGGGTCCCAAGGGTCCTTCGGGGGGTTCCACAAGCCTGTACTGTACATCTTGAAAGTGTTTGGAGAATGCATTTAGTTTTTTACACAAATATTGGGATCTATTTTCATCCATGCCTTACCCCTTATCCCTAAACTTCTTTGCCATTTTTTTACTTTTCTTTTTCAACTAGCTGATCTACAAGCTCACAACATGTCGATGCAGATCGGCTATTTGAAGTATATATATATATATATATATATATATATATATATATATATATATATATATCCACAAGTTTCCGCGGGAGTTTACTGGAGACCATCGGGACCAAACTTCCGGGTTTAACAGCAGACATACAAGCTCACGTCGCGTCGCAGAGGCAAACCCGTTGTGAGCTTGTAAATCGGCGCCGGAAGCTCGGTACAGACGTCTGCGCAATGCACTATGGGGCGTTGGAAACTCGTGGATATATATATATATATATATATATATATATTCTTTTTTTTTTTTATAGTAAAAAAAAGGCAAAGAAATGTAGAGATAAGGGGAAAGGCATGGGGGGGGGGGTAATGTATGCATCCATGTTATATTATGATCCAATGCTATTCTCCATGGAGAAAATACAGTACTTCCGTGACCCAGGGGATGAAGGAGTGACTAACCCAGGACTTTGGTATACCAGGGTTTCCCAAAGTGCATGGGTGCTGTGGCACCCTAGGGTGCCGTGATGCCAGTCCAGGGGTGCCGCAGAACACCTTGGAATTCATCAATATCACTTCACCATACAATCTTATTAACCACTTAAGCCCCCAGATACTCGGTCGCCCCGGGGTCCCCCGGGGCTATGTGGGGAGTAAGGTTTTTTTCTCCCCTCTCTCTCTCTTCAGCGAAAATAGACACATTGGAGGCTCACCACACGTCGCATTGTTGGCTTGTAGATCAGCTATTTTAACCGCACAGAGAGAGAGAGAGAGAGAGAGAGCTAGAGGGAGAGAGAGAGTGAGAGTGAGGTGAGGCGTTGATGGAAACTAGTTGACATTGTGTTTGACGCAGCGTGTGTGTGTGTGTGTGTGTGTGTGTGTGTGTGCGTGCGCGCGTGCGCATGTGCAGAGTGAAATGTGTTTACCAGCCCTCATGGGCTCTGCTCGGATCACTGCCAAGTTTCCACTGAAACACACACGTGTGCACACACACATGCGTGCACGTGTAGAAACACACACACACACACACACACACACACACACACACACACACGCGCGCACGAACGCACGCACGCACGCACACACACACACACATTCCCCGACAAACTGGTTCAGCTCCTTCCCATTCACCTACACGTGCACGCCGCAAACGTGCATGAACGTTCACACTCTCTCACTCTTTCTCTCTCTCTCGCAAACAAACACGCACACGTGTGCGACATGCGCACACGCACACACACGGTCACATTCAGTGTACCACCACCTTAAGGAGGGACACATATTTAATGGGGCTCCTGACAGAGGCAAGACCATTAGGACTGACACTGTAAAACACTGTGCAGGTGTTGTGCTCTGTTTGGTTCCCCGTACAATAAAACCCTAGAGCAGGGGTCTTCAACGTTTTCAGGCCAAGGACCCCTTAATTGAGAGAGAGATGAAGCAGGGACCCCCAGATTCCATATAGTTTCATCGTTTGACAACACAATCATCAGTGTATTTTGGATTCATGTCAATTTGTGTTTTCAGATATTTAACCACTTGAACCGTCAATACTTAATAAACTTGACCTTTCACTGTACTTAGTCTGCTCTTTTTCCCCTCTACACCAAACCTCTTTGCCAAAAATAGCCGATCTACAAGCTCACAACGCCTCGCAGCGTGAGGCGTTGTGAGCTTGTAGATCTGCTGTTTTTGGCTAAAGTTATCAGAAATTGCACACTATAGGGTTCAAGTGGTTAATATCAAAAAGGAGAAAAAAAGTTTTGATCACTCAAAGATTTGGAGGCCCCCTGTAGTAACTCTGAGGACCCCCCAGGGGTCCTGGACCCCCTGTTGAAGACCCCTGCCCTAGAGTGTAAAAGAAATATACGGACAAAGGGAGCCCCAGTTGTTTCTACAACCTCATGTTAAACCTGCTGCTATGTGGACCTACTGTACCTTATATATCTAACCTTATGTACACCAGGGTTTCACAAAGTGGGTGCCGTGGCACCCTAGGGTGCTGTGATGCCAGTCCAGGGGTGCCTCAGAATGCTTTGATAATATTTGGAATGCATCAATATCACTTCAGTTAACCACTTGGAGTCTTAGAACTTCTATGCTTGGTAATTCAGTCTGAGGGGGCAGGTGTTCCAGCCTTCAGTATGTCAATGCACTTTGAAGAATTGTCCAATGGTTCAAATCTGTCAAAGAAAGTATTTAGGTCATTGGCAAAGCCAAGTTCATTATCTGTCACAATATGTTTTGTGGGGGATAACATTCCGGTGATGAATTTCATTGTATCCCACACCTTTTTGTAATTACTGGCATTAAACGCGTCTTCCAGACACTGTCTGTGTCAATTTTGCCTGCCTAATTTAAGTTCACATAAATCTTTGTTTATGAAGGCTGTTTTCCTTTCATTTGTTACTTCTTTTGTCTTTGTTCACATAGTATTTATTGTTTGGGTAGATTTTTATCTCCCTTGTAGGAACAACCAGCTGTACACAAAAAAATATATATATAATCATTTGTAACTGTGGTGATTTCGCCCAATGAACCGTCTCTAAAAGTGTCCCAATCTGTACAGTCCAGGCATGCTTTTAGTTGTTCCATGCTTTCATCTGTCCATGTCCGAACTACTTTCTTCTTGGTCTTCCCTCTTTTTAGCTTTGACTTATAGATTGGAGTCATGTACACAACATTATGATAAGAGGTAAATACAGGTGGCCCAACCTTAGTGAGTCTGGTTTTGATGGCTTTAAGTGAAACAAAACAGTGATGCCTCACAAAAATCATGACTGTACCTGATTCAGATTCAGATTCAGATTTCTTTATTTACCATTGTGTAATACACATAGGAATTTGCTTTGGCATACTACATTTTTGCATTCAAATCAATTTTTTCACATATAACATAAACAAAAACAAAAACAAACAGACACAAAAACACCGACAGAACGCAACACACGTAGTCACCACAGCAGCCATGGGCGGCGCTATCTTGCATATGTCTGTATCGTGCCGATTTTGTTGTGTATGGCTCGTATTTTGGCCAGAACAATGGGTGAGTGGGGGACGAGTAGATCTCCCCCAAAGGCGACCCTGTACACCCCCTTTCCCTCTTTTCCTCTTCCGTTTACTTCAAATCAACTCCGTGGGGATGTTATGCAACACTGGTAGGTGGACGTGGCTTGCGTTCATTGTCGTTTTCGGCTCTGGTCGTAGTGCCAGCAGCCCATCTCTGCTGTACACACAAACGAGCCTGGACGCCTCTCCACGCCAGCTGTTTGTGTCGCTGTTGAGTTGAGTCTGAAATTTGACAGTCAGGCATCTTCCATAGGAGTTAATCCACAGGATCAGCGGGACGATTTCCAAAGCTCTCATGTTACACATCTTTACACATATAATGACTTACATAACATAGGCACACAGACAAAATAAACTAAACAGCCGGTAGAGCGGCCGGATGGAGAACCGCGAGGGTCTGAGTTCAAACCCGAGCTCCCCCAGTGTTAGTGTTGAAGTGTCCTTGAGCAAGACTCTGAACCCCTAATTGCTCCCGATGTGCTGGATGGATGGTGCCTTGCATGGTTTCCTCTGCCATCGGTGTATTAATGTGTGAGTGAATGAGTGAATGTAATGCACAATCTATGTAAAGCGCTTTGCAATAAAGCACTATATGAATGCAACATTTACCATTGATCTTATGTCTAACCTCATGTACTGTACATACTGTACCTGCCGAATGAATACAGTATGTGTAGATATGTTAGATGTGTGCCTCTCCTTGACACGCTTGCCAATATCACCTAATTGCCTCAATGATTTGGCATAGCCCAGTGGTTTTCAACCAGTGGTCCTTGAGGGTGTTCCAGGTGGTACCCAGCTACTGTAAATGATGGAGAGTTGATAATCAAATGGACCCTTATAGATCTTTAACTCTCAAGAGTGTAAAATGGACCCTTAAGGGTTTGTGTTCATTTTACGCTCTCAAGAGTTAAATGATTGTTTAACATCTGCAAGTCTACACAATTAGGGAATGTAGAAGAATTGTTATGTTGATCAACGTCCTGTTATCTCTCCTATGGTACCAACATCAATACAGCATGGAATTGTGGACAAAATGTTATCCAACGATGATAAGGGTCTGACAGGCAAAATGTCATCAAATGGTGGTCCATGCATGGCTCAAATGCTGTATAAATAATGGACCTTGATGTAAAAAAGGATGGAAACCACTGGTACAGACCAGGCACGTGTACACATAGATATCAAAGGAGGCTTGAGCCCCTGCCCTTTTATCCGTCTGTAAAAAAGTGCCCTCTCCAGACCATGAATGCAGTTTTTACTATGGTGAAAGAAATGCAAACGCCCTCTTTCCATGCCATACCTGAAGGCAGCATACAAGAGAATTGCCTCGTCCAAACTCTCCTGAACTTGAATGCAGCATCTTGGGTTGAAATCAAGAAATGTGTATAAATCAAGCATCGCTTGGAGGTCTGCTATTTTCGATGTTTTCACCAAAAGGCCCTTTTAGAAATTTCAGCCCCTGCCTCTCTAAGGGTCGATCCATACCGTTATAAGGAGCCTAACTAATTTCGGTTCGGCAGTGTCCAGACCCAAATATGGGTTTCCATTCCCGGTTCGGGGGGGCGTCAACCGACTTTAGTCGGCTCTACGGTGCTGCCTAAATGTTGTGACCTCCCGACTTAATTTCGGTACTTAGCGGTGTCTTCTCATTCATTCAGCCCGGCTTCAAGTGCATATTCTCGGCTGTGAATCCAAGGAAACAGCGTTCGTTTCTGGGAGGGAGACACGCCGACTTCCAAATGATTGTGGACGCCGTGTATTGAGTGTTTCATAGCGAATACAGACAGCAGCTGGGTCTGAGTGATGGCAGGCAGGCGCGCGCGTGACACACACACACACACACACACACACACACACACACACACACACACACACACACACACACACACACAGAGAGAGAGAGCTTTGGTCGCTTCTCGCCGACCGTTTTAAAGAGAAAAGAAAAGCATAGACACAACTCTGCTAATGTTCCGTGTTGATAGGTTTTCCACGACGAGTTGTGACTGCGTGATGATATGCATGCAGCAAATGAGGCGGCCGCGGCACGTCTATAATGTGAGCTTGTAGATTAAATGTTGAGCGTTTGTGAGAGTGAGTGAGAGAGAGAGAAGAGACCCCGTGTCCCCGTCACTGGTGCTGCTGCCTGCTGGAGCTGCCTGCTACTTAATGGACTTCCAGTC
>NC_137820.1:34992654-35172654 GCF_963921795.1 Nannobrachium achirus | reverse complement strand
AAAAAAAAACTATGTGCGTTTTTGATGAATCTATCATGGTAAAAATGGAGTTTGAAGTTGCAATAGATTTGCATAGGAAGGGGGCGTGTCTGATAACATTGATATTACATATCTGAATACTGAATCAAGTAACCTAAAATCTGTCCAGGGTGCTCATAAAAGCCTGATTAGACGATAAAATGACCAAAAAGTCTAAATAAATGGAGTTACAAGGTTTCTTACTCAACCACAATGCTGTTCCTCCACCAGCATGGATACATATTTAGAACCAGTATACATAAACATCCTCTGTGATCACAGTGGGTCCACAGTAACCAAGTACATTTACTTGAGTATATCGTCGTTGTCGGGTAGAAACCTTGTATGTCCAAAAGCGTTCATTTTATAGTTTTCATTTAAAAAATGATTTAAAACTAGTGAAATTAGACGATCTACAAGCAGTGCAGTGCGAGGCATTGTGTGCTTGTAGACCTGCTATTTTCACTAGTCTTGTTCGACAGTCTTTTATGATGAAGCAGGGCTTTACTTTACGAAAAAACATACACATTTAAAAGTTGGAGTTACGAGGTTTCTGCCCGACAGTGATGATAGTATGTACTTTGGTCGAGTCATAATTATGTAAGAGAAACATTGGACAACACTCAGCACCTGCAGCACGGAATGGCTTTACCTGCAGACCTTACAGGAGTAATAGTTCATGTTTATTTTTTCAACTCAACGTTAATTATCACAATAAATACTCAACCTAACCTTTTTTACAAATCAAAAACAGGTGCTGGGTAAGCAGGAGGTGGGACAGGTCCTGGGGCAGGTCCTGGAATAGGTGCTGGGTTAGCAGCGGGTGGTACAGGTGCTGGGTTAGCAGGAGGTTGGACAGGTCCTGGGTAAGGCCCTGGGAAAGTGTTGAAACAAACATTAGTAATCTATATATCCTAGCTGTCAAACACAAGTTCTCACAATTGCATTTACTTGGGAGGTCCAGAGTTGAGACCAATGGTGTTTCAGGGTTGGTGGCACTTACGGTAGGATGAGGTTGTACCTCTTGGCTAAAAGTAGTTCAGTGCTCTGTTAAAAATAAATGTACATCCTGGTCAATAATAAAGGCATATCATTAAATTGTACAATTATTACATATAGTTCCCCACAACAACACTGGAGAAAATATATGTTTTTACCCTTATTCCCTAAAGCTAGCCTTACACCTAACAACTTTGAAAAGATTTCTCAATCGTCCTGTGATTCGGTCGTTACTCAATCGTTAAATGTGAGGTAGCGCTCCGATTCGATTTTTACCCCGACTTGAGACCCAGATTCTGTTACGAGAATATTAAACTGGTTTGATATTTTCACAAATCGGGGCTGAGTCTGACTAGAGTACAATGACGTAACAACCAAAACAGAACGCTATAGTGAGCCAAAAGCCATTCATTCATTCCCCAAATGCTGAGCCTGCCCTGAGCTGCCAGCCTGGTCGCCACTAGTAGCTGTTGGTGCGGCTGCGACAGCCCTTTATTTCACCGCGTATCATAATAGTTCATTATTCCAAACATTCGAAGTTGATAATAATAAGTTGATAGGATCATTAGGATCAATCTGCGTCGGCTAGAGGAGAGAACGAGATAGGACTGAGGGAGGAGGGCGGATCGTTGTGTGTGCATGCAGTGATGGAAAAAGTACTCACATGTTTTACTTAAGTAAAAGTATCAATACTGTATACTGCGATGTGACGCGTTGTGAGCTTGTATATCGGCTATTTTCATTAGCCAAATAGGGCTGAAGTGATTAATGTTTTATAATATTATAATTTATATCTGTAAAGTAACTAGTAGGCCTAACTAAAGTTCAATATTTTCCTCTGATGTAGAGTAGTAGGAGTAAAAGTACTGAAAACTTGAAATAATCAAGTAAAGTACAAATACAAATGTACTTATTACACCACTCTGTGGGGGGGAGCTAGTCAGAGGAATAGGAACACAATGGCTATAATAGGCCTATTTCAGACAGATTTCAACAAATGAAAGGGAATCTTGAACCAGTCTTTACAAAATCTTTAGAGGCATCTCACATCTAACAACTGAAATCTTTTAAAAATTAAGTCTTTGGGGAGTCTTTTTCAAATCTTTTAGTGTGAGAGGGTAGTATTTTAGAAATCTTTCCAAATCTTTCCAAAATCCTTTCAAAGTTGTTAGATGTAAGAGGGCCATGTGTGAAATATCAATAACTTACGCCTTTTATATATTGCTGCACCTGCCAGAGGTGCTTGTCCAGCCTCTCGTTTCTGAAGTTGCTCCCAGGTTCCTGGCAGCGGAGGCTACTAGAACGGCACCTGCAAAATACGTTGAGACAAGTTAAGCAACACCGGTGTAAAAATCTCTGCTTAGAAAGTGTGGCTGCGGCTACTTTTTGTTATTTGTATTTTCTATTTTTTGTATTTTATTTCTTACCTACCGGACATTGTAGTGACGTCACTTCCGGCCACGGCCTTATATGGGAAACGCCAGTTCAGGCACGGTTAGCTTCCACACTCTAGTCGTGCCTCAGTGAGAGGAGGCACGAATTGCTTTGGTGTCTGTCTAGCAGTTGACAAGGTTTGTGTTGCTTTAATGTCCACAATTATACCCTTTTGTTGTCAACATTTAAGTTGTTTGTTTCATTTTGTTATGAGTTTCACTGATGCGTTTTGTGTTTATTGTTTCAGTTTGTCTAGTTTGTTTGGGATTGGATTCCCTGCCCCCCCTTCATTCCTTTCATGCCACATGCAGCCAGAGAGGTACATAATGATTTCAATGTATTCCCCTTTTTGTTACTTTATGGTTATTTTGGTGTTTGTGTACTTTATATCCTGATTTGTTGTTTTGTGTGTTCACCAGTTTGAAGGTGTTTGGAAAATAAACATCTGTAAATCGAACCTACTGCTTCATTAATCTGAGAGGAGTGACAGTCAAACTCTGCATACGACGAGGGTATCCAGTCCAGATCCATCCATCCTGCGGCGAATGGTCTACCCGGCCGAGAGCAGTGGAGCGCGACCAGCCGAGAAGCACCAAGCGGCGGCCGTCGCTAGCGCTGCTAGCCGGTCTCGATAGACTCCGCAGAGACATCATCACGCCTCCCCTCCCCCCCCCCAAACACTACATCGTTGTGTGCGTGCTTGTCAGCCAGCCACCAAAAGGACACGCTTTGCTTTGTTGGTCATCATCAAGAAACACCCAAGTAGAGGTTAGTAAAAAACTACACGGTGCGCAAGAGACAATAAAGAGACACTTCAAGGGTTTTCATACGCAAATGAAGAGTCATTGAGTGAACCATTCTTTCTTTTATTCTTGGTGACAGAGTTGATCTTAAGCGTTTTTTGCATAATGGTTTTTGGGTTTAATTAAATGCCTGCAAGTCGACACTTAATATGGCTCTTGAAATGGTTTTATGGTGGTTTTAAGGTTTTGGTACATTTTATGGTTTAAGTGTATTGTTTATATTCATGGTAAAGCGTGTGGGACCTGTGGGTCATAAACAAAATGTCACAAAAGACATCAGAAGGGCCCCCACAGCTAAAGGAAACACCTGTTTTGCCAAATGCTCAATCCGAACCACTTAAAACAAAATCAGTGCCACCAGAGTCTATAAAATCTGTTAAAGATGCAGGAACTGTCATTGAGAAACAAAACTTGGAACCTCGTAGAGGACAAAGAGGTCGCACTTTGACTGAAAAAGGAAAAGGGTTGCAAACCGAAAGGTTAAAGGGATTGCTTTACATTTTTGATGGTGCTTATGATCATTGGAAAATTCAAGCAAAGAGAATTAAAAAGGCTGTAATCAACCAGGCTCCTTCTGAAATATTACAACAAGAAATCAATGCGGTTCAGAAATACCAGGAAGAATTAAATGGCATTTATAACGAATATCGAACAATTGACGCACCAACAAATGACCTGCGTCGCAGAATTGACAAGAGCAATCAAGTGACTGCAAATGTTGTGCAGAATGGACAAGTTCTCATTCAAGAGACTGGAGAAGATATCGAATGGGCAGAAGTAAGCACTGTTTTTGACACCACCACTGCTACAACTCCATCCTTACCAGCAACACATTATCAAGAGGAGGAGCAAACCCAACAAGAGGAGCCAAAGGACAAGGCTGCAGAGAACCAAGCCACCCAGAACTTTTTAAAAATTATGGCTGAACAGGAGCAGCAACAACAGAGGTTGAATCACATGGAGGCTGAGAACCTCATACAGGTAAAAGAAATGGAAAAGATCAAAATGGAGGTGGAGCGCCTGGAGCAACTCAAAAAGCTAAATGCTGCTAAAGCTAATTTAAAAGTTCCTCAAGCCAAGTCCACCCCTGGCAATACAAGACAGCAGTACTCACTACCACCACAAGAGGGTGTTAATGTATCAGACCTGGTTAAAGTGCTAGCTGAAGCAATTACATCTAATAGACTACCCATACCTGAGCCTGCTACTTTCACTGGTGACCCATTAAAGTACAACATATGGAAGACCTCCTTTCAAACCTTAATCGAACGAAAAAATGTACCAACAGCTGAGAAAATCTTCTTCTTACAAAGGTATATTGGAGGAGTTGCCAAGGAGGCAATTGAAGGTTATTTTTTGATGGAAACCAATGAGTGTTATCATGCTGCATGGGACCTACTGAAGGAGAGGTATGGGGATCCCTTTATAATTGCAAAGGCCTATCGGGACAAATTACAAAGCTGGCCAAAAATAAGGGATGGTGTGGAATTGCGCAAATATGTGGATTTCCTGAGGAGCTGCGAATCAGCCATCTCACACAATGCTCACTTAAACATTTTGAATGATGCAATGGAAAATCAAAGGCTTGCAATGAAACTGCCTGACTGGTTGGTAAATGGATGGAATCGTGCAGCAACTACTTTCCAACTGCAAAATGGACATTTTCCAAATTTCAGCTATTTCGTCAAATATCTCAACTTGGAATCTAACATTGCATGCAATCCCATTACATCATACAGTGCTCTGCGACAAAGTGAGACGGACGATCGCAATAAAACCAAGAATCAAACTACGGTCACCTACAAAGGGCCAACAGCAAATGCAAAAACATTTTCTACTATCACTGAAAGGCCACCTAGCTGCCACCTTTGTAATAAAACAGGACATGGATTACACGACTGTTATCACTTCACAGCTAAGCCACTTGAAGACAGAGTCAAGTACATATTCAGTGAGAAACTTTGTTTTGGCTGTTTAATCCCTGGTCACCTGTCAAAGGTCTGTAGAAGGAGAATGACATGTAACATTTGCCAGAAACGTCACCCTACGTGCATGCATAATGATCGCCCCTTAGAACCCAAGGAATTAAGTTTAAATGAAGAACAGACCACACAAGTTCAGACCAATGCAATGACATCTCATCTTGTGCAAGAAAGAACAGACAATCAGACAACTTCAATTGTACCTGTTTATGTTTCCACATCAGAAAATGCTGATAAAGAAGTCCTTGTTTATGCGATGCTTGACACTATGAGTGATTCTTCCTTTATTCTTGAAGAGGTCGCTGACATTTTAAATGTCTCCGCTGAACCTGTCAGAATCAAGTTATCTACCATGTCTTCTAAGGGTACAGTCGTACCATGTAAGAAAGTGACAAATCTCCAAGTAAGAGGCTTCCTTTCTGACAAGAAGGTCACAGTGCCAATAACTTACACACGTGAATGTATTCCTGCCAACCGGTCTCATATCCCAACTCCTCAAACAGTAAAGTCCTGGCCCCATTTACAACAGCTTTCAGACCATATTGCACCTTTACAGGAATTTGAAATTGCACTTCTAATTGGCTTCAATTGTCCACTTGCTCTATTGCCCAGAGAGGTGGTCTGTGGTGAAGGAAACCAGCCGTTTGCTCAAAGGACTGATTTGGGCTGGAGTGTCATAGGCTATGGGAAACCCTGTGAGTTTTATGGAGACACCATTGGAATAAGTCATCACATCAGTGTAAGACAAGTGACCCCCGACATGAACCCAACAGTTGAACTTAAGGGTGCAGTTCAACATGTCAGCAAAGTTCAAATCAAGGAAATGATTGTGCCAAATGTTACAGGCAATGTGGAGTCTGATGTCAATGAAAATGGTGGAGAAAATCCAATCTCTAATGAAGAGCCTTTCTTGCCTAAGAAGGAAGTTCAACATGGCCCAGATGGTCATGAGATGCCCTTGAAAGGGGTTCCATCAGATCTACTTGATCTATCGTGTTTGAAACGATTTTACGCATTTATTCTTCCCTTTCTTGTATTCTTATCTTTATACTTATTATTGTTCAGCTTTATGGAGGACATTAGCTCTCTTGGTGATGCTAAGAAAGTCTCGGAAGTACAGCTACCAGTTTGGTGTACTCCTCAACATGGGGTCTATCATGCAGAAGCACCTGGTAGAATGTATGTAGTCCTGGATTGTGCTGCAGGTTTCCAGGACATGTCCTTGAATGGCAAACGTATGTGTCCAAAGTCTACAAACTCCTTGGTGGGAGTTCACTATAGAGCTTAAGACTGTCCAGTTAAAGATCAATTGATGCATGTTCCTGTATAATGCACTGTCCATCTGTAAGATCTGCACCACTTCTCAAATGCGCATTATGGGAATACATTACCTCAGAGCATACAGAGCCATTAACACCAAATGGAGACGTCCATTGCTCAATGCAATGAGGAAATCATGTGTGTAGCTCTTACCAAGATAACTCCAGCCGGCTTGAGTTATCTGTTGCAATTCCACCTGCAAGGTTCAGTGTTTAACAGGAATTGGCTCAAATCTGACAATTTTAAGGAATAGCTTTGGACTAAGTGCTTGAATATATTATATTTCATGTCTTTGTTGCCAAATATACAAAGAATTGAGATCTGCTTGCAGCTAAGGGGAGACCATGGTGGGAGGTCATTGGCTCCAAACTTTCATAAGGCCCAAGGTATGGAATACAGGCAAAGGAAATGAGGACAATGTCACCTAATGGGTCTCTGCCTCGGAGGAGTAATGTAAAGAAATCATGTTTAAGGAAGAAGGAAAGGACTCTGAAATTAATGACTATGTAATAAGAGGATCTCCAAGGAACTTGTACAGTTTATCCTAGCCTGATGGGAGGGTCAGGAAGGTTAAACTCTGAGTGTCTATTGAATGACCAAAGGAAAGTCAAACATTTTGTACTGCTGGAAGCAGAATCTTGTCATGGTCAAACTGTTTTTTGTTTGTTTATTTTGTTTATTGTAAAGCTTTGAAATCACAGGTGATTTGGTGGGAGTGTGGCTGCGGCTACTTTTTGTTATTTGTATTTTCTATTTTTTGTATTTTATTTCTTACCTACCGGACATTGTAGTGACGTCACTTCCGGCCACGGCCTTATATGGGAAACGCCAGTTCAGGCACGGTTAGCTTCCACACTCTAGTCGTGCCTCAGTGAGAGGAGGCACGAATTGCTTTGGTGTCTGTCTAGCAGTTGACAAGGTTTGTGTTGCTTTAATGTCCACAATTATACCCTTTTGTTGTCAACATTTAAGTTGTTTGTTTCATTTTGTTATGAGTTTCACTGATGCGTTTTGTGTTTATTGTTTCAGTTTGTCTAGTTTGTTTGGGATTGGATTCCCTGCCCCCCCTTCATTCCTTTCATGCCACATGCAGCCAGAGAGGTACATAATGATTTCAATGTATTCCCCTTTTTGTTACTTTATGGTTATTTTGGTGTTTGTGTACTTTATATCCTGATTTGTTGTTTTGTGTGTTCACCAGTTTGAAGGTGTTTGGAAAATAAACATCTGTAAATCGAACCTACTGCTTCATTAATCTGAGAGGAGTGACAGAAAGTGTTGTATGTCTTGTCTTCAACACATGTCTTAAGCAGCATTATACATTTGGCTCCATATTCCCCAGGTTAAAAATAGCTCTACCTCAAAACACACACAATAGAATTCAAACCACCAAGAGTGAACTTTACCTTCCAGCTGCGTAGTTTGATATTATTTCCAGCTCTTTCTCATTCCTCATCTTATGATGGTTTTTAAGATGGCTTTATCAGGAACCTGAAATCCCCCACAGAGTGGGCATCTCGACTTCTGGCTCTGTAAATTGGTAGAAAAGTCTAAACTATAAAACTCTACTATAAGAAACTAGTCAAGCATTGGGATAACTTACTTTAGTCTAAGTACTCTGTTATAATAGGTAATTTACAAAAACATAAATACTGTACTGAATTGCATATGGAGATATGTTGTGATGCTTTGAAAAACAGTCTAGATGTTGTTTGATGTAATAAACAATTAACAATTCAGGTCATTTTGAACCGTTCAAAAAAGAAGATAGAAGTTTAATTTGTTTCCACCTAAGGACCCATTTTAAACTCTAATGTCAGGCCAGAAACAGGAGATTGGCCCCTACCACATGGCTTGCAATGTAATATTAGGTGGCCCCTACCATATGTCCTGCAATGTCGTGTTAGGTGGCCCCTACCACATGGCTTGCAACATAATGTCAGGTGGTCGCATTTACTACGTTTTTTCACAGGGCCAACAGTTTTCTCGACAGAGAGGGGAACTCCTAATTTGGCAAAAACTTCCTTGACGGTATTGATGCTGCGCTCTGGCTGACTATTTGGGAAATTGATTACCAGAAAATCATCTAACAAATGAAGAATAAATGGGGAGCGTTTCGTTGTTTCTATGTGTCATCTTTTCGACACCCAAACCTAACCCTTACCCTAACCCTAACCTCCGTGGGGTGAGTCGCTAACCCTCCAGATGCTCCGTTGTCTAAATGATGGTCGTTCGAAAGGGCAAGATTTCCTCAGCCTATAATTATTCAGAATCCAACAAAGAGAGTTTATAAATAAATTTGGACTGCTATGACAGCCCAAAGTGAGTCTGACTGCAAAATAAAATGTTTCTCTCCATTTAACGCCAAATAGATTTAACTGTGAAGGGTGAAGAGGCATCATTTTGAAGGCGTCAACTATATTTGCTTTCCCGAGCCAACTGCCTTTCCCTGCTACTTTGAGTAGACGGATAGCATGGTCTACAGTGGTATAGCATAAGGAAAACAGAGCGAGAGGGATTAAACTGTTAATGCTGTCCTTGCAATCATCATGGATTGGAGGATAGACAAATCTACAATTTTCCTGAATATTTTCTCGTGGTGAAACTAATGGGATTAATTTGGTAGTTAGGAAATGGTGCATCATCAAATGGGCCGATCATATTACCTTTCTAGATCTCTCTAGCAAGCAATTAATCCACAACCTCTGGCTCTCTAATAGCAGACTGCAGATTCATGCACACTAACATTTTGGAGGGAAGACTACACAAATCAGCCAAAATGATCCATGTATTAAACCTAATAAATAAAACACAAAGCAACAATCTGGATGCTTGGCCAAAGCTTTTCTCAGCTCTGGAACGTTCACTGGAGTGGATGGTTTATAAATGTTTTCTGCGTCTTTCGGCGAGGACAGACAAACTTTTGGTGGCTGTCTCCGCAAAAATTGCAAGTATGCAAGAATTTGCGATTAGAATAACGACACACATTTTCAACGGAAAGGTAATACATCATAGCGGCTTTGAGGATACATGATTTATCCTATTCACCTTCTCCCCAGATTCGACCTTCACTCCTGACTTAGAAGCTGATCTCGGGCAAAAGCTGCTATGGTGAGAGAAAGACCTGCATATGGTAAAGGGCCTGCTAATCAAAGCAAAGTCGACCATCGACCAGTCGAATCGCTGATTGAATTTTTGAATAAATGTGGTTAATTGGTGCTTTCTTCGCCAAACAGGAAGTGCCTCTATATCTCATGAACCGTTTGTCGTATCGACGATAATGTTAAAGCTAATGCAAAAAATGCTAATGTTGAAAAATCTAAGGCTAATCTAACGCTAATGCTAACACCAAATATCTACCGCTAATGCTAACACCAACCGCTACACAAGGTTGCACACACTTGGCGAGCTGCAGGCACACTTAAATATTTTTAGAAATTTTCTTTTCTAGTTATTTATATGAATCCAGAAACTACAATGAATGTACAGGGACACTAATGTAACAGGGTTGACTCTAATGTAACAGGGTTGATGTAACAGGGTTGACACTCATGTAACAGGGTTGAATCTAATGTAACAGGGTTGATGTAACAGGGTTGACTCTAATGTAACAGGGTTGATCTAACAGGGTTGACACTAATGTAACAGGGTTGACACTAATGTAACATGGTTGACACTAATGTAACAGGGTTGACTCTAATGTAACAGGGTTGACTTTAATGTAACAGGGTTGATCTAACAGGGTTGACTCTAATGTAACAGGGTTGACACTAATGTAACAGGGTTGATACTAATGTAACAGGGTTGACAATAATGTAACTGGGTTGACACTAATGTAACAGGGTTGATACTAATGTAACAGGGTTGACAATAATGTAACAGGGTTGATACTAATGTAACAGGGTTGACACTAATGTAACAGGGTTGACTCTAATGTAACAGGGTTGACACTAATGTAACAGGGTTGATGTAACAGGGTTGACACTAATGTAACAGGGTTGACTCTAATGTAACAGGGTTGACTTGAATGTAACAGGGTTGATCTAACAGGGTTGACTCTAATGTAACAGGGTTGACACTAATGTAACAGGGTTGACACTAATGTAACAGGGTTGACACTAATGTAACAGGGTTGACTCTAATGTAACAGGGTTGACACTAATGTAACAGGGTTCATCTAACAGGGTTGACTTTAATGTAACAGGGTTGACACTAATGTAACAGGGTTGACACTAATGTAACAGGGTTGACTCTAATGTAACAGGATTGACTTTAATGTAACAGGGTTGATCTAACAGGGTTGACTCTAATGTAACAGGGTTGACACTAATGTAACAGGGTTGATACTAATGTAACAGGGTTGACAATAATTAACAGGGTTGACACTAATGTAACAGGGTTGATACTAATGTAATAATGTAACAGGGTTGATACTAATGTAACAGGGTTGACACTAATGTAACAGGGTTGACACTAATGGAACAGGGTTGATACTTATGTAACAGGGTTGACACTAATGTAACAGGGTTGACACTAATGTAACAGGGTTGACACTAATGTAACAGGGTTGATGTAACAGGGTTGACACTAATGTAACAGGGTTGATACTTATATGACAGGGTTGACACAAATGTAACAGGGTTGACACTAATGTAACAGGGTTGATGTAACAGGGTTGACACTAATGTAATAGGGTTGACTCTAATGTAACAGGGTTGACACTAATGTAACAGGGTTGACTCTAATGTAACAGGGTTGACACTAATGTAACAGGGTTGACTCTAATGTAACAGGGTTGATCTAACAGGGTTGACTCTAATGTAACAGGGTTTACACTAATGTAACAGGGTTGACACTAATGTAACAGGAATGACACTAATGTAACAGGGTTGATGTAACAGGGTTGACACTAATGTAACAGGGTTGACTCTAATGTAACAGGGTTGACACTAATGTAACAGGGTTGATCTAACAGGGTTGACTCTAATGTAACAGGGTTGACACTAATGTAACAGGGTTGATACTAATGTAACAGGGTTGATGTAACAGGGTTGACACTAATGTAACAGGGTTGATGTAACAGGGTTGACTCTAATGTAACAGGGTTGATCTAACAGGGTTGACACTCATATAACAGGGTTGATGTAACAGGGTTGACACTAATGTAACAGGTTTGATCTAACAGGGTTGACCCTAATGTAACAGGGTTGACACAGGGTTGATACTAATGTAACAGGGTTGACACTAATGTAACAGGGTTGACACTAATGTAACAGGGTTGATCTAACAGGGTTGACTCTAATGTAACAGGGTTGACACTAATGTAACAGGGTTGACACTAATGTAACAGGGTTGACTCTAATGTAACAGGGTTGATGTAACAGGGTTGACTCTAATGTAACAGGGTTGATCTAACAGGGTTGACTCTAATGTAACAGGGTTGATACTAATGTAACAGGGTTGACACTAATGTAACAGGGTTGACTCTAATGTAACAGGGTTGACACTAATGTAACAGGGTTGATGTAACAGGGTTGACACTAATGTAACAGGGTTGACTCTAATGTAACAGGGTTGACTTTAATGTAACAGGGTTGACTTTAATGTAACAGGGTTGATCTAACAGGGTTGACTCTAATGTAACAGGGTTGACACTAATGTAACAGGGTTGACACTAATGTAACAGGGTTGACACTAATGTAAGAGGGTTGACTCTAATGTAACGGGGTTGATCTAACAGGGTTGACTTTAATGTAACAGGGTTGACACTAATGTAACAGGGTTCAGTGTTTCCCCTAGGCAGAAGCTGAAGGAGTGGGGGAGAGTTGCGGGGCGTTGCATAGCGTTCTCGCACAACGCGGCATGCAGGCCGAAAATATTCGGTGTTTTTCGGGTTGGGTGTGTTTGCGCGATTCTATCTCAGTTAAAAAATAAATATATAGATTTGTATTTTATAACAACATTGGCCATCATCTTCTGATCTTTATTTTATTATCATCAACATTTGCCATCATCTTCAGTTTCAAAGTGCTTTATTTACACACAAATAAATACTATTTGGCTTTTCAAACTTAAGTAAATAACCTAAGTAAGTTCTATTGTCAGATTTGTCAGGAGGAATAAACAACCAGGTCTATGAAAACAAGCCCAAAATAAGTGAATATAGACCACATGAGACTTTAAACCTAAATACTTCCGCTATTTGAAAATAGCCGATCTACAAGCTCACAAGCAACCACCAGGGGCATCACAAGGGGGGGAAAGTGGGACTGAGTTACTAAGGCCCAAGGTGGAGGGGCCTTAATTATTTTATACTTTAGTAAATCGAAATTTATCAGATAGGCCTATACAAGCTCACAGAGTGCCGCGCTGCAAGCTTGTAGATCACGCTGCGAGCTTGTAGATCTGCTATTTTTCATGAAAATGGGTGCAAATCTTTGAAAATATGTATTTCTTAACATTTGTAACTCATATTTTGCTTCTGGGGGGTCCCTGGAACTATTTTGAGATGGGTGTCCATGGCCAAATTCATATAATTTTGGGGGTACTCCTTCACATGAAAAGGTTTGAGCACCACTGACACTCCCCCTATGAAGAACATTAATGGGGGGCCCATAATGAATCCTTGTACCCAGGGCCCAGAATTTGGTGCCCTGGCAACCACCATTATTTACAAGCAACTTTACAGAAATAAGAGCCCAAAATGGCTTATAATAGTCAGATTTGACAACACTGCATGGTATTTCATCCAACCTAGCCCAACATGGCTTATATTATCAGACCTGGCAACTGCATGTTGTTATTTTCTCCACACACTGTAGGCTAGGTCGCTTGCTAACAGTCTGACACAAACTGCACATTTAGCCACAGACAACCACAAACTACACCACTCTAAAATCATTATCAATACGTTTTTAAATGAATCTTGGGAATATACAGCCAAGCTGTAATGATGAATGGGACAACAAGTAAACTTCTCCAACAGTGCACTGCCTAAGTGCCTATGCGACGCGACGAGTGGGTTTGTACCATTGTACTCAGTGCGCACTGCTGCAGCTGTTGTTTCTCCATCCAATCAATAGCAGAGGAGCGCTATAATCTCCTTCCAGCCGTAGCTAACCGAGAGAACAACCGTATTCTAAACATGAGTCACGTTGTTGTGAAAATAATTCATCTGCAAAAAAAAAAAAAAATCATAGAGCGGCGGCCAGATTTTAAGGGGCGGCGGCCCGCCACTCCTTAATGCATATAGGGGAAACACTGGGGTTGATACTAATGTAACAGGGTTGATGTATCAGGGTTGACACTAATGTAACAGGTTTGATGTAACAGGGTTGACTCTAATGTAACAGGGTTGATGTAACATGGTTGACACTAATGTAACAGGGTTGATCTAACAGGGTTGACACTAATGTAACAGGGTTGATACTAATGTAACAGGGTTAACACTAATGTAACAGGGTTGACACTAATGTAACAGGGTTGACACTAATGTAACAGGGTTGATCTAACAGGGTTGACTCTAATGTAACAGGGTTGACACTAATGTAACAGGGTTGATACTAATGCAATCCTAGATTTTTCAAAGTGCGATAACTCGGAAACCAATAGGTTTTAAGCGCCTGTTTCTTAGTATGTTGTATAGCTCTTCGAGACGAACACGTGGATATGAAATTAAAACCCCCAAAATTACATAAGACTATAGTAAGGTGTCAAAACATAGATTTTAAATCTTAGATTTCCGATAGTGCCTATCTTTTGATATGTTGTATAGCTCGTCAAGACGAACGTGTGGATGTGTGACACATTGCTGTGCGACCCCTGGAACCCTACTTTTTGTCGACAAATGCAATCCTAGATTTTAACTAGATTTAAGTGCGATAACTCGGAAACAATATTTTTAAGCGCCTATCTCTTAGTATGTTGTATAGCTCTTCGAGACGAACGTGTGGATATGAAATTAATTCTTTTTTTTTTTTTTCAGATTGTCTTCAAAACCCCCCAAATTACATAAGAATATAGTAAGGCGTCAAAAAAAATATGTTAAGTCTTACATTTCCGATAGTGCCTATCTTTTCGTATGTTGTATAGCTCGTCGAGACGAACGTGTGGATGTGTGACACATTGCTGTGCGACCCCTGGAACCCTACTTTTTTTCGACAAATGCAATCCTAGATTTTCAAAGTGCAATAACTCGGAAACCAATAGGTTTTAAGCGCCTGTCTCTTAGTATGTTGTATAGCTCTTCGAGACGAACATGTGGATACGAAATTAATTACTTTTTTTCAGATTTTCTCAAAACCCCCAAAATTACATAAGACTATATATAGTAAGGCGTCAAAACATAGATTTTAAGTCTATAGTAAGGCGTCAAAACATAGATTTTAAGTCTTAGATTTCCGATAGTGCCTATCTTTTTTTATGTTGTATAGCTCACTGAGAGGAACGTGTGGATGTGTGACACATTGCTGTGCGACCCCTGGAACCCTACTTTTTGTCGACAAATGCAATCCTAGATTTTTCAAAGTGCGATAAATTGGAAACCAATAGGTTTTAAGCGCCTGTCTCTTAGTATGTTGTATAGCTCTTCCAGACGAACGCGTGGATATGAAATTAATTCTTCTTTTTTTTTTCAGATTGTCTTCAAAACCCCCAAAATTACATAAGACTATAATAGTAAGGCGTCAAAAAATAGATTTTAAGTTTAAATTTCCGATAGTGCCTATCTTTTGGTATGTTGTATAGCTCGTCGAGACGAACGTGTGGATGTGTGACACATTGCTGTGCGACCCCTGGAACCCTACATTTTTTTCCACAAATGCAATCCTAGATTTTTCAAAGTGTGATAACTCGGAAACCAATAGGTTTTAAGCGCCTGTCTCTTAGTATGTTGTATAGCTCAACGAGACGAACACGTGGATATGAAATTAATTCATTTTTTTCAGATTGTCTTCAAAACCCCCAAAATTACATAAGACTATAGTAAGGCGTCAAAACATAGATGTTAAGGGTTAAATTTCCGATAGTGCCTATCTTTTGGTATGTTGTATAGCTCATCGAGACGAACGTGTGGATGTGTGACACATTGCTGTGCGACCCCTGGAAGTTCTGGAACCCTACTTTTTGTCGACAAATGCAATCCTAGATTTTCTAAAGTGCGATAAATTTGAAACCAATAGGTTTTAAGCGCCTGTCTCTTAGTATGTTGTATAGCTCTTCGAGACGAACGCGTGGATATGAAATTAATTCATTCTTTTCAGATTGTCTTCAAAACCCCCAAAATTACATAAGACTATAGTAAGGCGTCAAACATAGATTTTAAGTCTTAAATTTCCGATAGTGCCTATCTTTTGGTATGCTGTATAGCTCGTCGAGACGAACGTGTGGATGTGTGACACTTTGCTGTGCGACCCCTGGAACCCTACATTTCTTTACACAAATGCAATCCTAGATTTTTCAAAGTGCGATAACTCGGAAACCAATAGGTTTTAAGCGCCTGTCTCTTAGTATGTTGTATAGCTCAACGAGACGAACACGTGGATATGAAATTAATTCTTTTTTTTTTCAGATTGTCTTCAAAACCCCCAAAATTACATAAGACTATAGTAAGGCGTCAAAACAGATTTTAAGTCTTAAATTTCCGATAGTACCTATCTTTTGGTATGTTCTATAGCTCGTCGAGACGAACGTGTGGATGTGTGACACATTGCTTTGCGACCCCTGGAACCCTACTTTTTTTCGACAAATGCAATCCTAGATTTTTCAAAGTGCGATAGCCTCTGAAACCAATATGTTTTAACCGCCTGTCTCTTAGTATGTTGTATAGCTCTTCCCCCAAAATTACATAAGACTATAGTAAGGCGTCAAAACATAGATTTGCCTATCTTTTGGTATGTTGTATAGCTCGTCGAGACGAACGTGTGGATGTGTGACACATTGCTGTGCGACCCCTGGAACCCAATTTCTTTTTTCGACAAATGCAATCCTAGATTTTTCAAAGTGCGATAACTTGGAAACCAATGTTTTAAGCGCATGTCTCTTAGTATGTTGTATAGCTCTTCGAGATGAACGCGTGGATATTAAATTAATTCATTTTTTTAGATTGTCTTCAAAACCCCCAAAATTACATAAGACTATAGTATGGCGTCAAAACATAGATTTTAAGTCTTAAATTTCCGATAGTGCCTATCTTTTGGTATATTGTATAGCTCGTCGAGACGAACGTGTGGATGGTGACACATTGCTGTGCGACCCCTGGAACCCTACTTTTTTCGAAAAATGCTAATGCTAACAAATGCTAATGCTAACAAATGTCTAACACCAACCACTGTACAAGGTTGCACACACTTAGCGAGCTGCAGGCACACTTAAAATGTCTTAGAAATGTTCTCCTTAAATCTAAATCAAAGTGCGATAACTCGGAAACCAATAGGTTATAAGCGCCCGTCTTTTAGTATGTTTTATAGTTCGTCGAGACTAACGCGTGGATGTGTGACACATTGCTGTGCGACCCCACCACAAAACAATCAGTGTTGAGGAAGTTAGTTAAATTCATATTTCTGTAACTCGTCAATTAACAGATATTTTTTGGGTCATTTTTGTTTCAATTTACAAGTTACAAGAAGTTAAAATCGAAGTTATAGTTTTACATTTATGTTTTGTTAAGATTGACAAACTATATTTTTTCATGAATTTCCTAAATCTAAGAAATGTAATAACCTTTTGGTCACATGACTTTCATAGCTAAATCTTTGTTCAGAGTGTCTGTCACTGTCACCCATGCCCACATGGAAAATTCATTAAGAAATTCAATAACCATAGTTTCATCGGATACATAGATGAAGACACTACTAAACTAATACACATTACATATTTAGACACATTGCATATTTAACCTCTACAAGTCTAAATTACTAACTACACTTAAGTACAATCAAACCCCCAAATCAACATTCCTGTAAGTGCAATCAGCAGGACGCCACAGGGAATTGAACCCCGTCCTAGTAAAACCAGGAGTGCCACACCAGCGTCGTTTGCTTCTTGACATGAACAGGTTGAAGACACACTTAACAAGACTTCTACTTTTATGATACTGAACTCTTCCACTTTTTTACCTATTATCACCTGAGCAATAACATATGTACCAGAAGAATCATTTCAGTGTTTGACAAATTAAATGGCTGTTAACCTTAATGTTATGTAGAATAAACTAATGTTAATGTAAAATAGATGTAAGAGTAGACAATACTACCTGTATGCAATACAGGCTTGGATTTGTGATCATAAAAAACCCAAGATGCCACATAATGAGCAAAAAAAAAAGTAGGGCACCGAATTGAACCCCGTCCCGGTAAACCAGGCGTTCCATACCAGTGCCTTTTGTTTATTTATTTATTTATTTTTTTCTCTCACATCAGGTTGAAAATCAAACATTTCGGTAAAGTCACTTCAGATTGTACAGTATGCATTTATCAGACACCATTTATACAGAGTTGACTTTAGTATCAAATGCAAAGAGACGGTTTACCAGTGATTCCTGTTTACCGAGGCACTACAATAAGAAATAGCAGTTTAAACAGTACAATAGTAAAATTAGAAAGGCACAATTCTGGGGGGAAAAAAAGTGTAGTCGGAGTCTTGAGGAATCCGTTTTGGGATTACAGCATACAATACAATGATACATCTGTATTGGATTTTATAAACTACAATACAAACAAAAAATACAGGAAGAGGCTCTGCAGCAAAGCGGTTGGTCACAGAATTCCTAGAGCAGCACAACTGTACAGTTAGTCCATTGGGCCATACGAGATGTCGGTATCCGAAAAGTGGCAAAGGTTACCAAGCATTTTTGAAAAGCTCTATATCTGTAGATTATATTTTGGTATGATAACCCTTTCTGAGACCCAGCTAAATTGGTGTTATCAGCTGCTAGAGTTGGTGTCCCACTAAGTTTACATTACAGCGATAAAAAACTAAAGATTAATCTGCTTTAAGTAGCTTATGAGGGGTCTAACTAGGGGTTTTTCATGATTCTGAATCCATTGCAAGCATTGTTTTTGCACAAAAAACATTCCATGGGATAAAAACGGCCCCCACAAAAGTGTGAAAAGTGATGACTCATCACTTTTCATCACTAAACCATAGTCTTCCCACTTCCCAACACCTTACTGGTCTCAAACTCGGTGGGTGGTCCCACAGTCCCAACGGCTAACCGCTAATACCAATGCCAACAAATGCTAATGCAAAGAAAAATGCTAATTTTAACAAATGCTAATGCTAACAAATAAGAATGCTGATGCTTACACATGCTAATGTTAACAAATGCTAATGCTAACAAATGCTAATGCTAATAAATGTTAATGCTAATGCTAACAAATGATAATACTAACACATGCTAATGCTGACACATGCTAATGCTAACACATGCTAATGATAATGCTAACAAATGCTATTGCTAATGCTAACAAATGCTAATGCTAACTAATGCAAATGCTAACAAATGCTAATGCTAACACATGATAATGTTAATGCTAACAAATGCTAAACAAATGCTAATGCTAACACATTCGAATGTTAACAAATGCTAATGTTAACAAATGCTAATGCTAATATTAACACATGATAATGCTAAAAAAATCTAATGATAATGCTAACAAATGCCAATGCTAACACATGCTAATGCTAACACATGCCAATGCTAACAAATGCCAATGTTAAAATTGCTAATGCTAGCTAATGTTAATGTTAAAATGTTAATGCTAGCTAATGTTTAAAATGCTAAAGCAAATGCTAATAAAAATGCTAATGTTAAAGCTAATGATAAAAATGCTAATGCTAAAAATTTTAATAATGATGTTAATGTTAGTGCAAAAATGCTAATGTTAACACCAACTGTTATACAAGGTTGCACACACTTAGCGAGCTGCAGGCACACTTAAAATTTCTTAGAAATGTTCTTTTCTAGTTTCCACTGTTGGAGAAGTTACCGGTTGGTGTAGAGGTCTCACTCCTGTGCCTTGATCAGCGTGCCGCGCAAATTCAAACTTTCTTCTTTCGAGCCTGCTGTTAGATGTTCTCAGGGCTTTGATCCTTCCATTCATTTGAGTTCAGAGGGATCCATTTGTCCCATGTGGACTGCCATGGCCTCATTCACCCTCTTGTCCAGTATTGTGAGGAGCTCTGCAAAGCCCTCCAAATTGGCACTTTCCACAGGTACATTGTTTGCTTGTTCATTTGTTCTTTTTCCTTCAAGATTTTCCATTTCGAGTTCACTCTGGCCGTACCTAGTCCACAGATTAGATTAGATAATTCTTTCATCCTTGTTTCAGCTTCTTTTACTGAATTATCAATGTCGGCTGCTCATCAAGGCCTCTTTCTGGATCCCCATCCTTTATGTCAGCTTCCAGTCCGATGCTATAATCTTCATTTGTATCCAGCAATTTCCTGAAGCGCTCGGCAAGTTTTGGGAATTCCTCCTTTAATTAATATTAGAGCATGTTGTTTCCTCCTCTTGAGATGAAGTTGGCTTGTCAGGTGAGTGGTCCTCTCATTCTTCAGTTCCTTGACCGACCTCCCCAGGATCTTCTCCGCTTTGTGTTTCCTCTGCGTCCACAGCTTATTTTCCAGGTCCAAGCTGCTCGCAGGTGGTTTCCAACAGGGGCATAGTTCTGCCGATTTAAAATGACTCCATTACGGAAGTAAAACTTCCTATGATTGGCCGCTAGTTGCGCTGTTCCCCCCCCCCCCCCCCGGCCGATCGCAAAAAGAATTGTTCTCCATTGGATCCCATTCATTTTCCCCTTTCGTTTTCTAACCTTAATTAACATTTTCATGAATACTGTAAGGTTCCTATCGCTAGTTAAAAATTGCCTTTCAATCACCATCATATTCGTTTTGTCAAAATGTGGTCCAATTTATTTTAAAATAAATGATAAAGTTGCGGGGGGGAATGCCAACTAAACTGATACCAGCCGGCTGTGTTCTTCTTCGTGTGCTGTATTTCGGGTTGCGGTTGCACGCAGGGGCGTTGCACTTTCAATATTAAGCTGGGTGCTCGTTTTTGACCCCCCCGCCCCCCCCCCCCCCCACCGCTTCCCCCCCCCCCCCCCCCCCCACCACCGCTCCCCCCGCTCCCCCCCCCCCCCCCTCTCTCGGCCAGCCGCTTAGACAAAATGATAATAATGACCATTGCTATGTTTGGCCACTAGAGGGCACTGAAAACCCACAACGCTAATATGTTCCCCATTTTCAGCAGTTTTGTGACACTTTGGTATCATGCCAATAAAGCTCCTTTGAATTTAATTGAAAACCAATGAAACAGAGCAGCCTGAATTCAAAATGCAGACAGGCCTATACTTGAGTAACTGTAAATGTACAAAAGTTTTATTTAGTATCACTTTAGTTAGTATCACTACAATATAGAAATACTCTGTTACAAATATAAGTCCTGAATTAAAAATGCTGGCATGCTTACTTGAGTAAAAGTCCAAAAGTATTGGTATAACATAAAAAGCCTACAAAAAGGAAAAGCTAGGCTTTAGGCTACATCAATTATATTTAATTCAAAGGAGCTTTACTGGCATGATAAAATACTATAATGCCTCATTCACATAGGGAGCAGCAAAGCTAAAGTTTAGCTTTCTTGGTCAATGTTATGTTATCTCAATGGAAACCAGCTTTAAAGCTTCCAAAGCTTTGTTCTGTGTATCTCCTGTATCTTTAAAGCTGGTTTCCATTGAGATAACATTGACCAAGCAAGCAAAACTTTAGCTTTGCTGCTCCCTATGTGAATGAGGCATAACAACAGTTGAGAAGAGGTAGCCTACAAAAAGGAAAGGCATTATCATTATTGTCTTGGTGCAGACGCCTATGTATAGACCTACTGTATATTTGTGTATATATATATTTTTTGGCACTGTGTTGATAAGTAGTTCCTAATGTTTGGATGAATGGACCATTGTAAGTTCTTTGAGTTTGCAATATGCTTAGAAAAGTCACTTAAAATTGCAATCCATTATAGAAACGTTAAGCACTACTATTCTTTGTTGTGTTGTGTTTTTTTTTTTCAAACTGTTCTCGACACTCGGCTGTAGGCTACACAACAGTCCTTTTTATTTTTCTTACTGTCCTGTAACCTTAACTGGGTGACTTAATTTCCCCTTCCCCTTCTTTGTATATACTTACTGTTTGTTTAGACTTACTGTTTTCTCTTTTATTATATATTTTTTCTCTCTCTCATTTTCTTTTCTTTACATATCTACTGCATAGTACTGTGTTCTATTCGTCTGTCATTCAATGTTATATGAGATACTTTAATGGTTTCCTGTTGAAATAAGCTTAGTCTTTTCAGGATCTCCTTTTAGTAGACCTTGTACCAGTGAACTGTACCGTCATGAAACTGTACATTTTCCTATGCAAACTTCTAATAAAGCCTTCAATCAATCAAATAGGCTTTAGGCTACATCAATTATATTTAATTCAAAGGAGCTTTACTGGCATGATAAAATACTATAAGAACAGTTCAGTTGAGATGTTTTTTTATTATTTTGGAGGTGGGGGTAGAATACTGTAGGCTACAGTAGAGCTACATAGCCTACATCACACAGAGTAGACATACAGCCAGGATGTGGAGGCGGGCTATGACGCTGGGTGACGCCCTGCTAACATTGAAAGGGACAAAGCCGACGTGTGATATCGGCCGAGTGCCAGGAATGCAGTTTGGCCAGTTTGGGACGAACGACTGAGTGCTAGGAATTGTCGGCGAAAAATCAATGGGCTCTCATAACAGTACGCTCAAGCACTCACGCGCCCCCTATGTTCCCGCCCCTGGTTGCACGTGACCGTTGGCAGCCAATAGCATCTCTGATGCCTTTACAATTCTATGATGGCGACACCCATTCCAAGGGGTAGAAAAGGGCCGTTTGCGCTGCATAGAAACCAATGGCTTCGCATCGTCCATATTTCTCTACAGTCTATATGGTTTACAACTGTCAAGATCCCCACAGATGTCAGTTCCAAAGGACAGAGGACAACTCAGGATTTCAACTCTCAATGTTTTTATTTTCCAACTTTTTAAGTGTGTTGGCTTCTTAGCTGTAGAGTCACTTCATCAGTAATCAGGTTGAAAACCTTTGGTGTCTTGGAACCAAATTCATTTGGAGAGGAACTTGGATTCTGCTGTTCTCCTGGAGCTTCTCCACTCTGATGTTGTTGCTCTCTGACTGACTGAGAACCACCATTCCTTTTCAGGTGCCTTCAATGAAATCAGCCAATGCCCAAATGAGCAGCCATCTTAGCTGATGCATTCTGGGAGAGCTCCTCTCCTGAGATTTGACCCAACAATATTGTAGGTTACAGTAAATTTGTAATCACAATTCGGCTACATTATTTATCACTCAATTCAACTCGCCTCCTGGGTTTTCACGTGGTCTGCAATCAGACACTATTGGCTCAGAGCCGCTCAGAGCCCGCCCGTAGCTGCCGCTGATTCGTCCGGCCCGGGACTTTACGAGCGTTATCAACTCTCCCCGAGCGGTCTCAGATGGTAAAAGCAGAGGCCAGGCATGCGCACTGCTGCCACCATCTGGCGCAGTCAGGTTACTGTGGATTATAACTAAACTGAAAACAAACAAATGGTAAGATTAAGAATCTGTAAATATTTACACTTTGGCTATTTGAAAATAGCCGATCTACAAGCTCACCAGTGCTCCAAAGTGGACGTTTGCCGATTCTCAAAGCTCTGGGCTTTGATTGGCTTTATAAAAAATCATATTTGATAGATATAAGGGTTAGAATACAGGCTGGAAGAGTTGAAAACATACACTTCAGTTCATCGCTGACGTGTGCATTATGCACCGGATGTTTTCACGCCTCCGCGAAAAGCCTTCAATAATTAACGCGTGAGAATGGAAAGAAAACGTTACATTTTTAAACATTCACTGGAGCTGTGTGTGGAGAGGCAGGTAAGTAGGCGTAGGCCATACAGAAATCTTTAGGTTTTTGGTGTTATTTTGTGCTACTATTGCACTGTTGTATGCCATGTTAATTTTGACAGCACATTTTAATGTAGTCATAGTCTTTTTAATACAATTATGTGTCTGTCTGTCTGTCTGTCTGTCTGTCTGTCTGTCTGTCTGTCTGTCTGTCTGTCTGTCTCTCTCTCTCTCTCTCTCTCTCTGCCAGACAGAGAACAGGAAGTGACATCATCACCATCACAATGATGAGGGCTGTTTAATGACTTCCAGGAGCACCCGGGTCATTTCCTGTCCCGACGAGGTCATTTCCTATATTGTTTTACTACTAATCCTTAGTAGAACTAACCCTTTTGATGCCAGTACTTTTGTTCCATCTAGAAGCTCACAGCGACACGTTGTGAGCTTGTAGATCGGCTATTTCCACTATACTATTGTGGCCAATGTATGACAAAACAGAGAAATTAATGAAAAGAAAAGAAAAACATGAAAAGCAGACCTATGGAGAGGCCTTAGAGAGCTCAGGAAACACATTTGTTATTCCTACGGCTGTAATAGGAAAGAACCGCTTCCTGTACACACACAGACACACGCGCACGCACGCACGCACGCACGCACGCGCGCACACACACACACACACACACACACACACACACACACACACACACACACACACACACACACACACACACACACACAGACAGAGGCTATAAGCACTCAGGAATCCTCAGATAAAGATCCATTAAGGGAGTGGCGTGTGTCACACACACGCGTGCGTGCGTGGGTGCGTGCGTGCGTGCGTGCGTGCGTGCACACACACACACACACACACACACATGCGCACACACTTTCCTTTTTTGAGTTTTTTTTTTTACTATTCCTTGCTTTGGTGTGAAAAAAAGAGGATGAAATGGATGGATGTACTTTGTCAAATCACTGTCAGGTGAAACCCTTGTATGTCCACGACTATTACATTTAAGGAAATATAAAAAACTAAGAACCTGTGTTCCAATGGATTTAGCATAGTTATTATTTAGTCACAGCTGGATGTCATTCTGGGGTCTCGGGGATGCTATTGCTGCCCCCTAGTGTTCACATTCAACCTCAAATTCCCACTTGTTTTATTCATATTTTCTCAGCCTTCTTTTTTGCAGACTAATCAGTTTTTAGATTGGTGCTGAGTGCATCTCAACCGTGGTGTAAATTAAATAAATACATGTACTCAAGTACTGTAATTAAGTAAAAAATATTTAGGTAGTTTTTACTTTACTGGAGCATCTTAACATTAGGGCATTCACCAAATATTCAAATATTCGAATACTCGAATAGCAAAGTCACTGTTCGACGTTGTTCACCGAAGTTGAATATTCGCTTTTTTTTCTTTTTTTTTTTATTGTTTTCTCTTTAAAAAAAAATATTTTTTATAAAGCTTGGCTAGATAGATAGGAAGGAAGAATGAGTTGTCAGTGCCCCTGGTGGATGCATTTGTTAATGCTCTATACCAGGGGTTCTCAAACCTTTTTAGGCCATGACCCCCAAAATAAAGATTTGAACTGTGGACCCCCACCCTGACATGCACTTGGAATTGTAGGTATTACATTTAATGTGACTCGGTTCCACAGATAAATATTGTGAAAATAGCCGATCTACATGCTCACAACGCCTCGCAACACGAGGCGTTGTGCATGTAGATCGGCTATTTTCACAATCTTCGCCTCTTGCTTAATTAATATTTGACAGTTTGGCCAGTCCTGTCGAATATTCGACTATTCGAATACTTTGAGGTCGAATAATTTGAATAATAAAAATCTATATTTGTGAATGCCCTAGTACTTACTATACAGTAAGTAGGCCTACTTGAGTACAGCACTGGATCTGGGTCTTGGAGCGCTCCACAGCGGCGGTGGTGAGCTGGGCGTCTCGCTGGCTGGAAGATTCTAATCGCTCTGCTGCTGGAACTGAAAGGCATGTGTGTTGGATTCACTTTAGGATTCTTTCAGACACACATGGATTTTTTGGCGGCCATTGTCTTGTAGGTGCAAATAAACGCGGGTGTCGGCATCGACTTCCGTGAGATGTGGATCGTATAGGGATAAACTGTCAGAAAAAGACTCGCTCGCTGGATAAACTATTAATCCATTAAAGCCAGGAACGCATTATTACTTTAACCATTATTCTATGCTTTAACTATGAGCTTGTAGATCTGCTATTTTTGAAAAATCGTGAACATTTGTCTGAAAGTCTTTGAATATTTTTGACCCAATTCTATAAATGTCTAAATCCTTTTTCTAAATCAGTGGTTCTCAAACTTTTTCATGTCAAGGACCCCCAAAATTGCATGTATTTGGCCAAGGACACCCATCTCAAAATATGTTGTTTCAGGGACCCCCCAATATGTGAGTTACAAATGTTAGCTTTTAAAAACATATATTCAAAGATTTGCCCAAAATCTTACAATAAAAAATAAAATAAAAAGCTGTACTACAAGCTTGCAGCGCGGCACTCATGGAGAGGGATGCAAAACATGTAGCAAACGTTTCGGTCCTTGGACCTTCGTCGGTGCTATTTATATTATATTCATACTTGGAGCACAGAGCACTTTATAAGCATGCACAATAAAATAAATACAATGTTCTTATCTCTGTCTTCCTTCATAGTTTATGCAGCGAGAGCAAGTCTTTTTCTCTTTATGTTTTTGAGGTCACCTGCAGTCAACCCTGAACAAAGGTGAAATTGGACATCAGGCACTTGCACGCATAGACACCAAAGGGGGCTTGAGCCCCTGCCCTTTTACCCATCTGTAAAAAGTGCCCTCTACAGACCATGAACGCAGTTTTTACTAAAGTGAAAGAAAAGTAAAATGCCCTCTGTCCATGCCATTTCTGAAGGCAGCATTTAAGAAATGTGCCTTGTCCAAAATCTCCTGTATAGAAATTCAGTATTGACTTCATAATGCTTAGTTTAGTGTGGTATCAAGCACCAAAAATAGCCAACCTCCAAGCTCACAACTCGTCGCAGCGCAACACGTTGTGAGCTTGGAGGTCTGCTATTTTTGATATTTCCACCAAAAGGCCCTTCTAGAAATGTCAGCCCCTGCCTCTCTAACATTCTCTGCATGTCCCCGTTGTACATTCTTGGACATTACAGCTTTTTCAAAACTGCACACACAAAACTGAAAACCTCACAAACAAAATGCTAAACCTCACACTCCCTTCCCAAGATGATCACTTTGCCATCAAATCACTTAACTCATACAGTGCCATCCGGCCACAAGGGGTGCTAGAGTGCCAGATATTTCTCCATTGACCTTCTTTATAGCTTTCGTCGACCCTCTCCCAACTGGCCTGTGTTTTCACTCCGGTCAATCCTATGGGTGTCCAGAGGAGGAAGCTAGCTGACACGTAGCCAAAATGCTAACCCATTTAGAAGCCCGATCTAAAGCTATTTCAGCCGCAAAAAACTTTCTCTTTGGGTCTGGGGACACAATCCGGAGAAAATCCTGTCTAAAGATGTGATTTATTATTGGAGTGGGCGGCGCGATTCGGCCGTTAGCGCGAATACGGCCCGTGGATGGCCGAGTCTAAGTCCCGGCCAAGGATGGACGTCTAGACCGGGGCTTCGTTGAGGCCTCCGATAAAATAATTCATTTTATTAAATATCCCGGACATGTTCGGGATAGGCACCCTGGAATACGTCGCGCCGCCTACAATGAACATTTGGTGAACATTGGGGGGGGTCTAAACTTTATTTTAAACCATTTTCAATGGAATAAATCGTCGGAGCATCTAGCGTCTCTCGTTGGTGAGCGCTGGGCGAGCCGGGACCACCCACGTTGCTCCAAGCAGCTTGGGGTAAGTAAAATAGCAAATAAAAAATTGTTTTTGATCCCGAATATCCCGAACTAGTTCGGGATAGGCACTAAAAGGGTTAACTGTGTTCACAAAATGGACTTGTGTTTTCATTTGCACATGCCATATTTTCAAATGACACATACCATTCATTCAGTACACACAACTAAGCATTTGCTGCACACTACCAAGCATTTACAGCACACTGGAGTGCAAAATTGAAAACACACCATTGAATTGGAACACACCATATGAATGACATTGACTCTGGACTGGAGAATGAGCTATTTCTCCTTTTGTAAAATTACTCAATGTTGGCCTACTTTTTTTATATAGTCAAACATAAAACAGCACACAAATATGCAACCAAAAAGTTTTATTTGGGTACATGATTTACAGTAGATTTAGGCATCATGCCTCCGGTCAGAGATGGGCACAAAATATAAAAAAGTATTTTGAAAAAAATCTAAATACTTGGTCAGTACTTGGTCTAATATTGACCAGGATAGTGCCACCAAGATACTATCCTGGTGACAATATCCTGGTATTTGTATCTTGTATTTCAAATCATTTTTGTATTTTGTGCCCATAATAGCCGGTTCCTGTTTCAATGTTCAGTTGTGCAACAACCGTGTAGTGTTTAGACAACAAGGTGCTTGTGTAATTGACATCAGACTTGAATATGTAGAGTTTTGAATAGTTGTGTGTTGTGTGTTGATACTTTGAGATTTTACCTGAGAAGTGTGTGCAACAACTGAACATTGTGTACAGTGTTTTGACAACAAGGTGAATTGAAATTGACATCCGTGTGTTATAGGTTGATGCTTTGAGATTTTACGTGAGAAGTGTGTGCAACAACCAAAAATTGGAGTGTAAAGAAAGAAAATCCGAGTCTAATGCATGAAAAGCAAGTGTGAAGTAGTGCCAAATCAGGTCAAGCTATAGGTACATGAAGTGAAGGTTGGGAAAATTGTGCCGAATATTAGATGTTTGTGTGTTAACAATCGTGAAAAACTGTAAGTACTTTAAGTACATTTTGAATATTTGATTTTCTTGCAGCAAGAGTATTATTACAACATTGTTGTATTACTTACTTAAGTTATACATACATACATAAATTAATCATGAATCCACAACATATCAGAGGCAAATATTGCATTTTTTACAAAGCATTCATTAGCCACTTCAGCCCCTAAATATAATTTGGCTAAAACTGTGACATGTATTGCATTTTTTACAAAGCATTCATTAGCCACTTCAGCCCCTAAATATAATTTGGCTAAAACTGTGACATGTAGTGAGCTTATCTGCTATTGTCTATAAACTTGTGAAATGGGATGAGTCCTTTACCTTTTGGTACTTTAAGCACATTTTGCCAGTACTATTGCACTTTTACTCAAGTACATTTTGAATACAGGACATTTACTCTGTAACAGAGTATTTCTACATTGTGGTATTTATACTTTACTTCAATAAAAATCAGAGGTGAGTTCTTCCTCCATCAGTGACTACCCTGCAAGCAAGCCTGCACTGGCCCTGTCCAGGCCCACTTAGGGCTGGCCAAACGGCCCCCTGTAGGCGGCCCACACTGGGCCCCAGAGGGTTTGAACATCGGCAAAGTGTTGGCCCCAAAGTGCTGGGCCTGCGTGGGCAGCCCTTACTTAGCCCTCACATTGTGAGGGCTAAGTATGGGCTGCCCTCACAAGCCTACACTGGGCCGGCATAGGCCCACTTGGGGCCCTGAATAGGCAGCCCTCACTTGGCCCTCAGGAAGCCCTATTTACTGCCCTAACTAGGCCCTCACTATGCCCACAATGGTTTTGTAGTCTATTTCCTCTATTGCATCAATAATTATGTTTAAACCATTTCAAATACTGTAACTTAAATTCACTTTAGGAAAAAAAAATAACTATTATTCTATTCATCTAAAATGTATAAAAAATAAATAACACCAGTCAAAGGGATTAAAATCAATGTATTTATTAAATGCAAAACAAATATAAAACAACACAACATATACATTCAGTAGAACAACATTGGGGTTTCCAATTTTCAATACTTTTACTTCACTATCTTAAAAGGCAGACATTATGCTTTTATTCCACTACAATCATTTAAAAAATGTAGTTACTAGTTACTTTTTAGATTTTGATTATTATTAAAAACATACATTGATCACCACAGCCCTATATACATTCCGGCCATTTGAAAAAAGAGCTCTACAAGCCTGTGATGTGACGCATAGTGAGCTAATAGATCTGCAATTTTCAAGATCTTACATTTGAAAACTTGTGAAATGGGACATCCAGCATAATGAGTACTTTCTACTTCTGGTACTTTAAGTAAATGTTGATACCAATACTTTTGTACTTTTACTTTGTTTGTTTTAGAGTATTCAGGGATTAGGATAACATTATTTACATTCATCATCTCTTAATTAAATCCCTTATAACTACTCCTTATACCCCGACCTCAGCACTACCATGCAACTGTGGGTAATACAAAAAAAAGAGAAAATACAATGTCAGGAACTGAATAGCACAGTCTAACTTTGCAGCTTATTGTCAAGTGTTGATCTGGGTGGGGTGGATTGTGATTAAGGTCAAACAATAAACTGGAACGAAGGACCCAGAATATTAAGATTGTGTGATTGATTTCAAACAACAACAAAAGCACACACATTTTTAACAAATCGTTTTTTTTTAAACAAACTATAAACAACAACAAAACAACCAACCTCCAGTCAGCCGTCAACGGCGAGTCCCCTATACCACCAGCCCACCTTGTAACTTGAGCCATGAGTACATTTTCCAGGATGTTTCTTCTCGTACTGCTCACAACCATTACCCAGGCTTGTCCTTTCTCATGGCTGAATTCATCTGGAAATATATAAAACATAATTATTATATCTGCATTTGAATTATTATATTATCTGCGTTTGTGTGTGTGTGTGTGTGTGTGTGTGTGTGCGTCACGTGTGTGCGTGCGTGCGTGCGTGCGTGTGTGTGTGAGAGTGTGAGACACACACATAGTGCTAACATGTTTATACTTCATTCCCATTGAAAAGCTTTGACAGAATCCACAGGTAGAATTAAACTTTGGTTGACCATGCCCTAAGGAACAAACAATAATCAATTTAATTCAACAGCTCACCGTGCCTGGAGTGTCCTTGGAACTGTGACGCAGGAACTCTTCAACTATGGCTTGGAATGGCTTTGTCCCATTTTCTTGTATCCACTGTACCCTATAGATGGAGGTCTGCAAAATGTATCGGCCGAACTTAGTATGTTGTTTTTCAGCCACTCTGACATTTGCAGGACTTGCTCTGCAGTTACATCTGATTCTGTAATGAGCAGAGAAAAGAATACATTCTCACTTAGATCATCCGAGTTTACAATGTAAAGTTCTTTGTTGCAAAGAGCATACAGTCATCCACTTCGAAATGCAAGTGAGTTGAATATACTACGTTGTATTGACACCTTGATCTTGCTGTACCTGGCAGGATGTCTCGGGTCTCTTCCCTTTTGTGGTGAATTCAACTGCCTGCCCTAGCGCTGTCGGCACCTTTTCCAGACATTGTGGAGGTGCTCCTCCGGATACCCTGATGCTGGTTTATGACTCCTCCCCGGGGTGAACCATTCATCTTAAAGTAAAGGAAATAAGCAGAAAGGAACACACACACGTTAGGATATAGTGTATAGTAGTTAGTCTAGACAATCCACCCATGTTAAAACAAGGTGATATATACTGCAGTTAGCGGCATTAGTATATAATCTGGCTAAGTCAGGCTATATAGTAGTAGCTTTACTTACATAGCATGTGCCCTGGCAGTCCCTCAGGCATGGAAATTGATCCACTATCGATAATGCCAGGGTTGCCTTCATAGCTGAAGTTGGACTTACTGTAGACAATAGATATATAAATGCTACTAAGCAACCTAAACTATTAATTGAATACAGTCCTTACAAAATATTTTATGTAAAAGCTTTTTGAAATGGATTGCTTGGATGGACCCCTACAGTATGTGGTTCACATAAGTGGAAATGTATCTACCACTAGTTAAAAAATTGCTTAATCTTGATTGATACTCACTTCTCTCCAAAGCGCTCTTCCATCAGGTGGGCATACAGTATGGACCATTGATATAGAGATTGATCAGGAGAGCTTCTTCTGAAGACCACAAAACAAACATTTCCGATCATCTATTTTGCTGAAGATCTAACAGATATTTTTAATAAAAAAGAGAAGGCAAAATAAATTAAAACTACAGAACATTAATTTCAAAATGTAGACTAGACCACCCTCCCCTCCCTACAGTCAATGAAGCAAGGCTGCAAAGCTGCTCGCACAGACAAAGTGAACTTACAAATGTTGCTCCATCTTCCACCAAAGCTCTTTGCTAGTCTGTAGGCAATACTGGTTGTGGTTCTGGTGCTGATATGGGCTGCAGCAAAATAGTAGGCTCTGGTGTGGGGCTAGAATAATAGAAAAGTATAAAAGTATGAAAAGAAAATTATTAGCACCAGGGTCAGAGCTACATTGTTAAAATGATAATAAAAAATAAAAAATAAAAAACATTTACACAAAACACTGCATACACTTACTATACAGTATAGTTCACCCTGTAATCCAGTGGTTCTCAATGTGTGGGTCAGGACCCTTCAGGGGATCTACAAGCTCACAACACCAGTTTGCGGTTGAACTTCTGAGCTTGTAGATCTGCCACTTTCACAATAATTACCAATGGAACCGAATCAAACAGTCCATGTGCTTGTCAGGGTTTGGGGGTCCCCAATTCAAATATAATATTTTTAGGGGGTCATCAATTCAAATGTGATTATTTTGTTGGGGTCCCCAGTTCAAAGTGGGGTCACAGTTGCCTGAAAAGGTTGAGAACCACTGCTGTGATCCATGTTTAAAATGCATGTCACATGGCTTAGACCAGAAGTTAACTACAGGCCCCAGCTTCCTGATAAGTAATGAAAGGAGCAATTCCCAGTTTTGATGAAAAAAATGAAAAATATCCTTTATCCCCAAATACCTTAACTAATAACTACATTTTGAAACACACATAACACATTTTGTCTCTTTAGACCTACTCTGGTGTACCTCAAGCAGGTGTCGTTGAAATTTCAGCCGTGGCCCAAGGAGATATACAGTATGAGGGATGCCAAGCGTTCTCCATTCCAGGAGAAAGAAGCACTCTGTGTCAATCCATTGTTCTGCAGAATATTGTTTTAACAGAGACACAAACTGTTTTTACAAGCTGTTTTTAAAGGCTGTCTGTTTCAAAGCGATAATGTGGTTATCTAATATGAGATAAATGCCAACAACAGTCATGTGTACTATTGTACATTCAGTAAAATGCATTCAGTAAAATGCCTATTACAGTACCTTCAAAACACGTGACCCACTCAGTCAGATTCCATGTATGCTATATGGTTATCTTTGACAAACTCATCCAACTTTAGGAAAAGAAGTAAGGAACAGAAAAATATTTAGGGCAACATATGATGGTGTGTGAGTGTGCACAGATTGTTAGCCATTTCTCACTAGTTTTGACACAAACCAAACTATAGCTAGGTAACAAATAATTCACTTGTTGCCACACTGTTTTATAACTTGCTAATTTAGCTGGATATGTATTTGACACACCAAGGTTAAGCTTTATTTATGCTCCATTGCACAATGTATTTGGTACCCGAAAATAGCAGATCTACAAGCTCACAAAGTTTACAATAATAACTTGGTGTAACACTGGGTCAACAGCTGGCCAGCTATGGCCAAAGTTAGCAAGTTGAGTTAGCTAAGTTAGCGAATGCCAATATCCACCCTTTGTGGTTTGTGTGAACAATGCTAAGAGAAATGAAAGAACAGAAAATTATTTATCTTATTGGCTATTGTCTTATATTAATGTCAAAAGCAGGTCCTTACTGTACCATTTCACCATTAAATAGCAGCCATGTCCAAATCACTGGTTCATCTCCTCCTGTCATTAGCTGCTGTCCAGTGGTAGTGAATGAAAAGGCGGGAACAATAAATGAATACATAAAGAAAGGTGAAAAGAGCGGCAAATTTTGAGGGCTGCCCTCAGTACGCCCGTTTAGGCTCATAGCATAGTTCTACCTTTGGGCCCAATGCAGTTTTTGTGTGGGCAGCCCACATCATTTGCCGCTCTTTTCACACGTACGGGCTGCCCACAGTACGCCCATGGTTGGCCCACGATGAATCAACAGCTGTGGGCTTCATTTGGGCAATCCCTCTATGGGCCTTTGCAGGTAAAGTGAGGGCTGGCATTGCCCTCACTGCCCACACATAGCCTGCAGAGGCCCACCCGAGGCTTGCTTGCAGGGTACACACATAATTTCCCACCAAGGAAAACAAATGTGCATTTTTTGGCTGACAGTTCCTGGACCACGGGAATGTGACGCCGACTCCACTCCAGACCAACCCAACCAGAAATATGATTATTAGGATGAGAACGGTCACATATGATAAATAATAACGGACTATTTAGTCCCCTTGTTGTAGGTGGTGGCTTTTTTTGTCACTGTAAATTTTGCACACACATTTTAACAGTCTGGGCTCTATTTTGATTGTCTTAAGTACCAGCTCTTATGCCTTAACTTAACAGTTTGCCAGCCAAAATAGAATGGTTGTTGGTAGATTAGCTGTGACATTTCTATTATTGTATTATGATCTGAGACATAATATTATGTTTATAAACATGAGCCCGCCACCCCACCTTTTTGGACCGCAGCGTTGTTTTTTTTTTTTTTTTTTTTTTCAATCCCACGGGGTTTGCTCACCTTGAATATCTGGATCTCCATTGACATAAAGTGGAGGTTTTGGCCAAGGCAGCGTCTCCCTGTGCGTATCGCCTGCGCGATCCGTGTGCATATAATCCCAGCATATGGTCCAGGCAGAGCAGTATAATCAGAGAGTGGTGTCACCGCGGGGTCAGAAACAGCGCTGGTCACGTGGTTCATTGTCACTTTACACCTCGTAGACTTCAATGCATTTTGTAAACTTCCGGTTCGCCGTTTGTCACTATACGCCAATAGATGTGTGCGTAGAAGACCTGGCCCCATGAAGTGAACGGGAGTGACGCAACTCTCCATTCTAGGGCTCTGGGTCCAGGTATGACTGAACGGTCGATGTGAGCATTTTGGCTAGCTTAGCCCTTAGTACTCCTGCTATGCTAATGTAATCGTCTAAACAGCAAACGGACGGCATCAAGGAAGGCCGAAGAAGGAGAGGAGCTTCTGCTTCATCTCAGAGCAGCCATGAGCTATCGATGGACGAGCGGTGACTAGGGAAGGTTAGACGATCGCCGATTTTCGGATAAAAATCATTTACTTCGGTTTTAATGACCCAGTACGGGAAAAGACGGTGCGGCTGAGACTCCTTGCTCAGATGTCCGGTATATTCCGGTTTTAATATTAAGGGGCTCCCCGTGGCTTGGAAAGGGTTAAAGGCCTGTCCATAGGCTACTCTCTCCAACCACGAACATTTCGCCGGGAAGTTCTGACCAAAAGTTGGTGGTCGTAGACATTATGGACAGGCCTTTAAGTTAAGGCACAGCAATCAAAATAGAGCCCTCTATGTCCACACAAAAAGAGAATCGTATAATTAGGACACAACAATTACGGTGCAGCAAGGTTACATCCACAGAGTCGAGGCATACAGTAATGCCCTCACGATACAACAAGCATGTTGTGTCACCCAGCGCTCCATAGTAACAAGCAGCACACACACAGCACACACACGCACACAAACACACAAACGCACACATTCATCCAGAGAGACTTGAAAGGAGCAAGTAAATAATCGCATGCATAGAAATAGAATACAGATGATGTATTGCCTCAAGACCAGTAAAGTAACCGAGTACATTTACTTACAGTAAGTACTGCACTTACAGTATGTACAATATTGAGGTATTTGTACTTTGTTTGAACATTTCCAATTTTCATTACTTTTACTTCTACTCAACTAAGTCTCAGAGGCACATCATTTTACTTTTACTCCACTACAATTATTTGAAAACTTAGTTAAGTTAATAGTTACTTTGTAGATTTGTATAAAAAAAAAGAAGAAAAGAAAACTTAACTCTGTATAGATTTCCACCATTTGCTATTTTCAAAAGATTTTAGTACATAGGGAAACTTGTGAAATGGGACATTCTGCATAAAGAGTGCTTTAACTTTTGTACTTTCAGTATATTTTCTTGATTGCCAGACTTTTACTTGTAATTTCTACATTGCAGTATTGTTACTTTTACTTAAGCAAAACATTTTTGTACTTTTTCCACTGCTCAAGGCGCAAATAACGCTCTTGAGTCTTCACATGCACTCACGCCATACATTGTATTATTCGTATTTCTCACGCCGTCGAATCGCCCCGAGTGGAAAACTGCGTCGAGTCAGGATGCACGCCACCGAGACATCCACTTCATGCCCCACTTTGAGAACCACTGGATCACAGTAGATTCAATGAATAATTGCACAAGTACATTTAAAAAGATGAGAGCTTTTGGATGTAATCAGAGAGACTGTGTGTGTTCTCAGGTGGGTTGACCTCTTTACGGAACCCTGAATTAATTATAGAACACACACACACACACACAGACAGACAGACAGACAGACAGACACACGCACGCACGCACACACACATGCACATGCACACACACACACACACATGCGAAGTGCGCGGAGGTCGCACCTCTTGCCTTATGGGACAGCGTGATTGAACAGCACAGCATCCATGGCACACATTAATGAAAGCAGTGCATTGTAGGCTAGCGTGTTTAAATGCACATGCAGACAGTAATGCGTGTGGCAGATTGGGAGCAGCGTGCTTTGGTGCTCGGCTGCAACGCGTCTCTTTCTGGAAACACTGGTGCAAATAGTCCAGGCGTTTCGGGCAGTATTTTGATGGAATCGTGCACTTTATGAAAGAAGCATGAAATTTGGCACACAGTTAGAACAGGCCATGTGGAACATTTTTAGCTATAGGGGCATCGCAGATTTGTCTTGGGAAACTTGTGGGAGCCAATCAAAGTTGGGCTCTCATAGACTTTACTATACAGTGAAATAATACAAAAAATAAATATGCTTTAAGTAGCATGTGAGGGGTCAAACTAGGGGGTTTTCGGGATTCTGAATCCAATGCAAACATTTGTTTTGCAGGAAAATCCTTCCTTGGGCTAAAAACGGACCCCATAAAACTATGGTTTAGTGATGAGTCATCACTTTTCAAAGTTTTGTGGTGGCCGTTTCTCGGAAAGGAATGTTTTTCGTGCAAAACAAATGTTTACATTGGATTCAGAATCCCGAAAAACCCCTAGTTTGACCCCTCACATGCTACTTAAAGCATATTTATTTTTTGTATTATTTTACTGTATAGTAAAGTCTATGAGAGCAACTTTGATTGGCTCCCACAAGTTTCCCAAGACAAATCTGCGATGCCCCTATAGCCAAAAATGTTCCATATGGCATGTTCTAACTGTGTGCCAAATTTCATGCTTCTTTCATAAAGTGCATGATTTTTGCCTGAAATGCTCGGACTAAAAGCAAGTGCGTACTCAAACTGTATTGTACCTTTACTCCATGATGATAATATGATACCTGTAGTTTTTAGTTACTTCGTAGATTGTGATTATTATTACAAAACACACTAACAACTTCAGCCATTTTACAGTTTAACCACATTTTAATCTTGCTTAGTTTTTGCACCATAGAACCTATCTCTCTGGAAGTTTCAGGCATACGGATCATACCGGTGCACCAACCAACAGACAACAAACCCCAGTGCCCGAAATGGGAGAAGCTGCCGATCAGACCGCGGCCCAGTGTATGGGAAATCTCAGACCACACAGACCAAAGGGACATCCCTGTGGACCAGGGAAATGTAAACCATTTACCATGAGAGGGAGTGGGTTGTTGGCTGATTTACCACTGTTTCAGGGTTGTGGTATGAGGCGAAGCCGAGTGCCAAACAACCCTGAAACAGTGCAACATTTTAAACACCAGACCAAAGGGACATGCCAGTGGACATGGGGAGATACTAGACTTTTGAGGCCATCAGGCTGAGGCAGTGAGTTACTCTGCTATACATAAATACTCACTCACTCACTCACACACACACACACACACACACACACACACACACACACACACACACACACACACACACACACACACACACACACACACACACACACACACACACACACACACACACACACACGAAGGATAGCATTAGTTTATGCAGGACACGTGAGTCTCGCCCGCCTCAGCTGTCAGTCAGATCATTCCCAACACCTCAATCACAGATCTGCTGATTATTACATCACTCTTTCTAATCCAATCAAAGTTCTCGCTCAGTAAGGGAGTCTCCTTTAAATATGGTTTTCATTCACTATAGCTCTGCTTGTCTTTCATCCGAAGCTTCGGATCTGCTGCTGCTTAACTACTAGTCTGGCTATGCTTATGTCTGCTGATTCAAGCTGATTTGTCAATGTATTGCTATTGTACTACTATTGTATCCCTATGGGGGTTTTTCTTAAAGTTCAATGATTTTGCTTAGCAAGCATGCGTGTACAAAATTCAGGGAACATCTCCGAACGCGGAGCCCTTTAACGCCAAGTCTAACTGTATTCCATTTGTTGCAATAAATGGTTAAATCTACTTTGAAGTGAGTGTTCCTGACTAATGAATACATTCATAGATACTTTTCAGCCATTTGAAAATAGCAAATCTACAAGGTCACAATTAGATTAGATTAGACAATTAGATTTCGATTTAAATCATCAGTAATCCACAACCCGGATTTGGTGTTCATAATTTGCGTTCTCTTGCATCTTGTCTTGCACTATGCTAATCTCTCAAGACAGCTTCAGAGCTGGACACAAACAGCAGAGTTCGCTGTTTTTCATTTTGTTTTGCCGATGGGTATGCAGAATGGAACTATGCAGGCACTGTTGAGGGTTTAAGTATTGTATAGTCTATGTAGTATTATTGTTTTTGTTTTGCCAATTAATGATGGTGTTGTGATTGAATGATTGAATGCGATGCCTTTCTATCTTGCTCTTATCAAGAGTGACAATAACCAAGGTAAACACTTACATAAAATTCAGATCGACAGGGTAGGGCCTCAGTAATCTAGGATCATAGGTAAACTAACATCGGTCTAACAATATACTATCAAAAAATAATCTGCACATTGAAACTATAGGATTCCAGGTAAATGGTCAACCTAGCAAAAGTCTGAATAACGTCCTATCTAAATTACATCGTTATCTTATCATTGGTGTTACTTTGCTCCACCTCTTTTCTGGAGGGTCATCATTTCAACGTTATCATTCGCCATAACCTTTGACGTACTTGTCCTAATAACTCGATGAGTGTCACCTCTGCTCTGATCGGATTGCTGATTGGTCGATGCTTGATCTTTTGCCATAACGTTTTACGTTCATTCTGCATGGACTTGGTTGGGAGCCCTTGTCCTTCACAGGGGTGATTGACAGGAGAGAGGATGGTGTGATTGACACTGGTGAGGATGAGAGGAGCTGAGTTTCTATCATTGCGGTTGACATCTGGACTGAAGTATGGGTAGAGTTTCTCATTGAAGGCGCAGTCAGTGAAAGAGTAGATATGAGCTCTGGCCTCCACATCATAAAAGGAGACCAGACCCTCCTCATAATCCACAAACACTCCCACTTTCTGGACCTTCCCTCTTACGGGTAGGAGGACACGAGGGTCAGCAAGAGCCTTGTACTCATTTCCATTCCTCAACACTATAGCCCAGTAACCATTGTAGGGGTTTAGTTTGATTAGTCCCTTCCTGTTGATGGACTCCCTGGCCACTCCTAAATCCCAGGATGTCTTCCCTCCAACCTGAACCTCATAGTAAAAGCTTCCTGAGGAGAAACTTTGTTTTCCTAAGACACAAACACAATCAGAGAATCTCTCTTTGTTGTCTGGGAGATTTCTCTTCACATTTCCACATATCACTTGTTTTCCATCCTCGGACAAGATGAGATAGGGATTTGCTGTATTAGAGTCCAGAGTAATATTCACGGTTCTCACCTTTTGCCATAACCTTTGACCTGGATGTTGTAAAGGCTCTATGAGCATCGCCTCATTGGACTCAGTTCTGATTGAATCTCCGATTGGTCTGATCAAATTGCTGTGTGATCGATGTTCGATCTTTTCCTGTAACGTTTTACCTGCTTCTTGCACGGACTCAGTTGAGAGTCTGTGTCCTTCATTGGTGGGATTAACAGGACAGATTATCAGAGGAGCAGAATTTTTACCTGTACGATTGATATCTGGACTGAAGTATGGGTAGAGTTTCTCATTGAAGGCACAGTCAGTGAAAGAGTAGAGATGAACTCTTGCCTCCACATCATAAAAGGAGACCAGACCCTCCTCATAATCCACAAACACTCCCACTTTCTGGACCTTCCCTCTTACGGGTAGGAGGACACGAGGGTCAGCAAGAGCCTTGTACTCATTTCCATTCCTCAACACTATAGCCCAGTATCCATTGTTAGGTTTAAGTGTGATTTGTCCCTTCCTGTTGATGGACTCTCTGGCCACTCCTAAATCCCAGGAAGTCTTCCCTCCAACCTGAACCTCATAGTAAAACCTTCCTAAGAAGCTTTGTTTTCCTAATACACAAACACAATCAGAGAATCTCTCTTTGTTGTCTGGGAGATCCTTCTTCACGTTTCCACAACTCACTTGTCTTCCATCCTCGGACAGGATGAGCCAGGGATTTGCTGTATCAGAGTCCAGAGTTATATCCACAGTTCTTACCTTTTGCCGTAACATTTGACCTGCTTGTTGTACAGACTTGATGAGTGTCGCCTCAATGGACTCTGTTCTGATCTGATCTCTTATTGGTGTTATTGTATCTCTGATTGGTGTGATTGTATCTCTGATTGGTGTGATTGGATCTCTTGGTGTGATCGGAGATCTGATTGGTGTGATCGGAGATCTGATTGGTGTGATCGTATCTCTGATTGGTGTGATCGTATCTCTGATTGGTGTGATCGGATCTCTGATTGGTGTGATCGTTTCTCTGATTGGTGTGATTGGATCTCTTGGTGTGATTGGATCTCTTGGTGTGATTGGATCTCTTGGTGTGATCGGAGATCTGATTGGTGTGATCGGAGATCTGATTGGTGTGATCGGAGATCTGATTGGTGTGATCGGAGATCTGATTGGTGTGATCGGAGATCTGATTGGTGTGATCGGAGATCTGATTGGTGTGATCGTATCTCTTGGTGTGACCGGAGATCTGATTGGTGTGATCGGAGATCTGATTGGTGTGATCGGAGATCTGATTGGTGTGATCGTATCTCTGATTGGTGTGATCGTATCTCTTGGTGTGATCGGAGATCTGATTGGTGTGATCGGAGATCTGATTGGTGTGATCGTATCTCTGATTGGTGATATCGTATCTCTTGGTGTGATCGGAGATCTGATTGGTGTGATCGGAGATCTGATTGGTGTGATCGGAGATCTGATTGGTGTGATCGGAGATCTGATTGGTGTGATGGTATCTCTGATTGGTGTGATTGGAACTCTTGGTGTGATCGGAGATCTGATTGGTGTGATCGGAGATCTGATTCGTGTGATCGGAGATCTGATTGGTGTGATAATCGGAGATCTGATTGGTGTGATAATCGGAGATCTGATTGGTGTGATCGGAGATCTGATTGGTGTGATCGGAGATCTGATTGGTGTGATCGTATCTCTTGGTGTGATCGGAGATCTGATTGGTGTGATCGGAGATCTGATTGGTGTGATCGTATCTCTTGGTGTGATCGGAGATCTGATTGGTGTGATCGGAGATCTGATTGGTGTGATCGGAGATCTGATTGGTGTGATCGGAGATCTGATTGGTGTGATCGGAGATCTGATTGGTGTGATCGGAGATCTGATTGGTGTGATCGTATCTCTGATTGGTGTGATCGTATCTCTTGGTGTGATCGGAGACCTGATTGGTGTGATCGTATCTCTGATTGGTGTGATCGTATCTCTGATTGGTGTGATCGTATCTCTGATTGGTCTGATCGTATCTCTGATTGGTCTGATCGGATCTCTGATTGGTCTGATCGGATCTCTCATTGCTCGACGTTTCATCTTTTGCCATAACCTTTTAAATGGTTGTTGTACCGACTTGATTCGCGTCGCCTCATTGGACTCGGTTCTGGTCGGATCTCTGACTGGTCGATGTTTCATCTGTTGCCATAATCTTAAAACTTGTACATACTTGTTGAAAGTCCACTCATTGATCTTGGTTCTGATCGGATCTCTGACTGATCGATGTTTCATCTCTTTTTGATCTGTTTGTTGTACAGACTCGATGAGCGTCGCCTCATTGGACTCGGTTCTGATCGGATCTCTGATTGGTCTGATCGGATGTCTGATTGGTCGATGTTTCATCTTTTGCCATAACCTTAGAACTTCTTGTCTTACATGCTTGATGAAAGTCCCCTCATTGATCTTGGTTCTGATCCAATCTCTGTTTGATCTATGTTTGATCTTTTTTGGTAAGATTTGATGTGCTTCTTGCACTGAGATCTTTTGCGGTAAGATTTGATGTGCTTCTTGCAAGGAATCTGTTGAGCATCTGCGCCCTTCATTTGTAGGATTGACAGGAGAGATAATGAGAGGTGCAGAGTTTGTACCATTATGGTTGACGTCTGGACTGAAGTATGGGTAGAGTTTCTCAGTGAAGGTCCAGCCAATGAAAGAGTAGAGATGAACTCTGGCTTCCACATCATAAAAGGAGACCAGACTCTCCTCATAATCCACAAACACTCCCACTTTCTGGACCTCCCCTCTTACACGGAGGGGGACACAAGGGTCAGCAAGAGCCTTGTACTCATTTCCATTCCTCAACACTATAGCCCAGAAACCATTGTTGGGGTTTAGTGTAATTTGTCCCTTCCTGTCGATGGACTCGCTGGCCACTCCTACATCCCAGGATGTCTTCCCTCCAACCTGAACCTCATAGTAAAACTTTCCTGAGGAGAAGCCTTGTTTTCCTAATACACAAACACAATCAGAGAATCTCTCTTTATTGTCCGGGAGATCCTTCTTCACGTTTCCACAGCTCACTTGTTTTCCATCCTCGGACAGGATGAGATAGGGATTTGCTGTATCAGAGTCCAGAGTAATATCCACAGTCCTTAACATTTGCCATAACCTTTGACCTGCTTGTTGTTGTACAGACTCGATGCGCGTTGGCTCATTGGACTCGGTTCTGATCGAATCTCTGATTGGTTGATCTTTCATCTTTTGCTGTAACGTTTTATCTCCTTTTTGCATGGACTCATTTGAGAGTCCGTGTCCTTCCTTGGTGGGATTGACAGGAGAGATGATGAGAGGAGCACAGTTTGTACCATTACGGTTGACATCTGGACTGAAGTATGGGTAGAGTTTCTCAGTGAAGTTGCAGCCAGTGAAAGAGTAGAGATGAACTTTGGCCTCCACATCATAAAAGGAGACCAGACCCTCCTCATAATCCACAAACACTCCCACTTTCTGGACCTTCCCTCTTACTGGGAGGAGGACACAAGGGTCAGTAAGAGCCTTGTACCTATTTCCATTCCTCAACATTATAGCCCAGTAACCATTGTCAGGGTCTAGTGTGATTTGTCCTTTCCTGTTGATGGACTCTCTGGCCACTCCTAAATCCCAGGAAGTCTTCCCTCTAACTTGAACCTCATAGTAAAACCTTCCTGAGGAGAAGCCTTGTTTTCCTAATACACAAACACAATCAGAGAATCTCTCTTTATTGTCCGGGAGATCCTTCTTCACGTTTCCACTTATCACTTGTTTTCCATCTTTGGACAAGATGAGCCAGGGATTCGCTGTTTCAGAATCCAGAGTTATATCCACGATTCTTACATTTTGCCACAATCCTTGACCTAACTGTTGTACAGACTCGAGCGTTGGCTCATTGTACTCGGTATTGAACGGATCTTTGATTGGTGTGATCGGATCTCTGACTGGTTGATGTTTCATCTTCTGCCATAACCTTTGGCCTAACATTTGTACAGACTTGATGCGTGTCGGCTCGCTGGACTCAGTTGTGATCAAATCTTTGATTGGTTGATGTTTGATATGTTGCTGTAATGTTTTACCTCCTTCTTGCATGGACTCCGTTGAGAGTCTGTGTCCTTCATTGGTGAGATTGACAGGAGTGATGATGAGAGGAGCAGAGTTTGTACCATTACGGTTGACATCTGGACTGAAGAATGGGTAGAGCCTCTCAGTGAAGGTGCATCCACTGAAAGCGTAGAGATGAACTTTGGCCTCCACATCATAAAAGGAGACCAGACCCTCCTCATAATCCACAAACACTCCCACTTTCTGGACCTTCCCTCTTACAGGGAGTAGGACACGGGGGTCAGTAAGAGCTGTGTACTTATTTCCATTCCTCAACATTATAGCCCAGTAACCATTGTCAGGGTCTAGTATGATTTGTCCCTTCCTCTTGATGGACTCTCTGGCCACTCCTACATCCCAGGAAGTCTTTCCTCTAACTTGAACCTCATAGTAAAACCTTCCTGAGGAGAAGCTTTGTTTTCCTAGGACACAAACACAATCAGAGAATCTCTCTTTATTGTCCTGGAGATCCTTCTTCCCGTTTCCGCATCTCACTTGTTTTCCATCTTTGGACAGGATGAGCCAGGGATTTGCTGTTTCAGAATCCATAGTTATATCCACGATTCTTACATCTTGCCATAACCCTTGACCTAACTGTTGTACAGACTTGATGAGTATCACCTCATTCGACTCTGTTCTGATTGGATCTTTGATTTGTGTGATCGGATCTCTGATTGGTGTGATTGAATCTCTTGGTGTGTTCGGATCTTTGATTGGTGTGATTGAATCTCTTGGTGTGTTCGGATCTTTGATTGGTGTGATCGAATCAGACTTGGTTGAGAGTCCTTGTCCTTTTTCGGTGCGATTGACAGGAGAGATGATGAGAGGAGCAGAGTTTGTACCGTTACGGTTGTTATCTGGATTGAAGAATATATACAGTTTCTCAGTGAAGGTACAGCCAGTGAAAGAGTAGAGATGAACTCTTGCCTCCACATCATAAAAGGAGACCAGACCCTCCTCATAATCCACAAACACTCCCACTTTCTGGAGCTTCTCTGTTGCTGGGAGGAGGACACGAGGGTCAGCAGCAGCCTTGTACTCGTTTCCATTCCTCAACACTATAGTCCAGAAACCGTTGTTGGGTTTTAGTGTGATTTGTCCCTTCCTGTTTATAGATTCTCTGGCCACTCCTAAATCCCAGGAAGTCTTCCCTCTAACTTGAACCTCATAGTAAAACCTTCCTGAGGAGAATGTTTGTTTTCCTAAGACACAAACACAATCAGAGAATCTCTCTTTGTTGTCTGGGAGATTCCTCTTCTCATTCCCACATCTCACTTGTTTACAATCCTTAGACAGGATGAGCCAGGGATTTGCTGTATCAGGGTCCAAAGTAACGTCCACTACATATTGCTGGATCCTCCTCAGCTCAACATCACACAGCTTCTTCATCTCTTGACTGAGTCTTCTCCAGTTGAGCCACAGCTGTCCTCACAGACCCCACATAATTTGGACAGTGACAAGAGTTGTCCAGTTTTGGTGGGTGGAGAGGTTCTGATGGATGTGAAGCTGTTGTGGCTACACTTCTTAAACTCAATGAGATGAGGTTGTAAATGTTCCGCCTTCCTATCCGTTCTATAGACTCGTTGTTGGAGGATGTGTGAAATTGTTTCACTAATGTCCTCACAATCAGTGCAGTTACTTTTGAAAGGGGGTTTCTCAAATCTCACGTAATCAAATACGACATCAGACTTGCCCAAATGTGGAGTTCAGTGTGACTCCAAACTAGCACCCATCAGTGGACCCATGTCAACATGATATCAACAACATGGTACAATGCAACTAGAAAAGATGCAATTGGAAATTGCAAGTGTGGTTGCATATTTATTGCCTGGATAGCCAGTACTTCCCCCTTAGAACCCCCATAGAACTCAACTACACCAATCAGTGACGTCACCGAGAATGCTGCTGCTTCCTCATTGGCTATGTTGACTGTAATAATTTTGCTGATTCCTGATTGGCTATGTTGACCGTAATAATTATGCTGCTTCCTGATTGGCTATACACTATGTTTGTTCCGGACTAGAACAATTGTCTGGTTTCCCTACTGGCAACCACACTAACTAAAAAGGTGCAATTCTGGGAAATTGAAAGTGTGGTTGCACTGACACAAGCCACCAGAAATGTGTTCTTCTTCATGTGGGAAGCCATTTGCACATTCATGGGTTTATACTAGAAAGTTCTGTTCTTGATTAATTCTGTCTTGCCATTTATATTACATATCATGGTGTCTCTCCTGTCTGATTGGACATTATATATTGCTATTGCAAAGCTTGGCCAATGGGACCCTGGCATATGACAAACTTTGAGCCTGGACATCTTTTAACACTCCTTCCGGACCGAACAATAAATTTATGCCAGGATGTGGGCCGGACGTTGTAGCCACGCTTCAGTTTACTTAAGCCTCGACATTCTTTTTTTACTCGTTTTCTCATTGGTATTTGACCGGACAAAGCCAGATGTCCTGTTCCAGGAGCACCGCTCAAAAACTGTAAGAACAAATAACCAAGATTCATATGCATAGTAACCTAGCATCAAGAAGGGATACAAGGAGAGTGAAGTGCTAGGGGGTGTGGTAAAGTCTGAAATGGTGAGTGCTAGGGCTAGGGGCTGAGCCAGAGTCTGAAGATGGTGGTCTTTTCTGGATATAGGTGGTCTTCAGTGTATAAAAGCTGCGTCAGCTCACACATTGAAGACCACCTCCACTTCCTCTGGAACTTGACATGCGTCAACACCCCTCCACCCATCACAGACTGGACAATGGTCACAGACCATCCGTCTTCATATGTGGGGACTGAGAGGACAGCTGTGGCTCAGCTGGAGAAAACACTTGGTGTTCTCTAGCTCTGAGCTTAGTTATTTCCTGTTGCAAATATTTAACTAGAACTGCACTCTGTTAAGGTGCCAAATTGCGTCTTGTGCACAAGTAGGTCCTTTATGGCCTACTTGTGCGCCAGCAGTGTGCCATGAGGTGCGCTCACGACTGGCATCACCACTGGCAATGCCAGTGACATCACCACTAGGGATGGAGCTCGAAACTCGATAACAAATATCACAGTATCCGACTATCTGGTATCAATAAGCTTTGGGCTTATCAAGCTTGTTATCGAGCATATATAGCGGCCCATGGCGTCATGTTTAAACAATCAAGAGGTGACCAAGAAATTATTACAGTACTATTCATAATATCCAATCCAATCCAATGTATTTATATAGTACATTTTACAAACACAGGGTTTCCAAAGTGCTGCACACACAAGTAAATAAAAGCAGCAGTAAAAACATCAGCTATCAGCAGGAGATAGAATAATACAAGATAAACTAAAGTAAAATAATAAAATTAATACAAATAAAAAATCTGCAGGAGAAGCTTAGCTGAAGTGTAAAAAAATAAAGAAATTCCTACAAAATTTTAAGTGTGCCTGCAGCTCACAGAACAACAATGCTTGCAATGGATTCAGAATCATGACAAACCCCTAGTTAGACCCCTCACATCCTACTTAAAGCAGATTTTTTTCCTGGGTATTTTCCTCCTGTATAGAAAGTCGAGCCCAACTTGATAAGGATAATTCTATGGGTAAACTTCAAAATAAAGTTTGGTACCCGAGGCTAAAATCCACCGTTAGGTCCTAAAGAAGCCTCAAAAAAAGTTTGGCGCGTTTATCCGCTTCGTTTCGATAATGTTAAAATCCAGGGTTAAGCAACCACACTAAAAGAGACAGACATATTATGTAACTCTGAGAGTGAACAAATGGAACCAAATGGACCCGGAGAACAAAAAACGCACCTGTGCTAAGTGAGTGGTGCAAACACGACACACATGCACATCTCCTTGTATGGGTCGTTCTCTCCCTGATGCTAATTACTTTATGTGTATGAGTACTACAGTTTTTCCACAATTGTTAACACATGTTTCTCAATACAATAACGGCTTTCTCAAAACTGCACAAACAAAACTGAAAACCTCACACACAAAATGGTAAAACTCACACTCCCTTCCCAAGATGACGCTTAGCCATCAAATCACTTAAATGTGTTCACAAAATGGAAGTCATGTTTTCATTTGGTACACAAAGCCATATTTTCAAATGACACATACCATTCATTGAGTACACACAACTAAGCATTTGCTGCACACTACCAATCATTTACAGCACACTGAAGTGCAAAATTGAAAACACAATTGTCGAAATGGAACACACCATATGATTGACAATGACTCTTATGAGCTATTTGTCCTTTTGTAAAATGACTCAGTCACTGAGAAAATAACACTCAAACATAAAACAGCACACAAATATGCAGCCAGTATATTTTATTTCTGTACATGATTTACAATATCAGATTTAGTCATCATGCCTCCGGTTCCTGTCTGGCCTCATCTACATGAAAGGTGATGTTCTCCCTGTCCAGGCATCGCTGGAAGAAACGCCTTCAGTGGCGGATGAAGCCATGACAGGCCTCAACAGTGACATAACTACATGCCTCTTCCATGGCCTGGAGCAGTGGGACCTGGGTTTGTGGGTTCTGTTCGTATACCGGCATAGCTCAGGGGTAGAGAAACCGTTATTAGAGCACGAAGGGTTCCCGAAGGGTTCCCAGTTCGAATCCGGGCTCCCCCTGAGTTAATGTCGAAGAGTCCTTGAGCAAGACTCTGAACCCCTAATTGCTCCCGGTGAGTAGGTTGGTGCCTTGCATGGTTTCCTCCGCCACCGGTGTGTGAATGGGTGAATGTAATGCACAATCTATGTAAAGCGCCTTGGATAAAAGCGCTATATAAATGCACCATTTACCATTTACCTTCCACCTCCAAGCTGAACAAAAACTCCTCAATTGGATTGAGGAAAGGAGAATAAGGTGGAAGGTACAGAATGGAAAAATGGAGGTGGTCCTGGAACCACTCACTGACTCGAACTGTTAGGTGGAAACTTAAATTGTCCCATATTACAACATAATTGTGGGTTGTCAATGTGATCTGGTGCCACTAACTGGTCATGTAAGGTATCCAAGAAGGCAAGGAGGAGGTAGTATTGTAGGCCCCTAGGTGCACATGCCGATGCAGGATGCCATGGTGGTTCATCGCAGCTCACTTTGTGATGTTTCCTCCCTGCTGGCCAGGGACCCCAACAATGGCCCCCTGGCCAATGATGTTTCTTCCACGGCGCTTCCTCTTGACCAAGTTGAAGCCGGCCTCATCCCTGTATATATATTCATACAGTTCATTTGCTGTATCATGCTCCTGGATCCACTAAAATAGACGAGAGGATGTAAGTTACAGTATGGACTCAACACAGTAGATACTGTAATGTTAATATTATTCAGTAATATTACTGGGACTTACAAGCACAAACTCTCGCCGTATCGTGGTATGAGTTCCGTTCTAATGGGAGGACACGGTCCAGTGTAGACATGCTGACGGTGTGGATGTTGTTGAATGCAAGTTGGTCAGCCAGGATCCTAGTTTGTATTTGTTTGAGGGTTATGGTGTTGTTCTCACAACCCATATTTACAAGGGTTTCCTGTTGGGGTGTTAAAAATTTTCCTTTTCCTCCACGACGTGGTTGTCTTTCAGTCCTGCAAAATACAAATACTGTGAGCACACTGTATTCTATTGAAATGCAGTATTGTATTAAGGCAAATAGATTTACCTGTACTGTACCTGTTCTTCATCCTGAAGGTTCGAATGATGGCAGCATGGCTGGACCCTCTGGCCAGCCTCCTTCATGGTCAAACCATGGTTCAGGACATGGTCTATCGCAGTTGCCCGAATCTCATTAGATATGACAGTTATTTTTCTTTTTACCCTCCTCCTCCTCCTTGTGCTCCTCTTCCTTTCCCTCCTCGTCCTCCTCTATCTCTCTCCTCCACCACCTCTTTCTCCTCCTCTTCCTCTCCCTCCACCTCCCTGTCCTCCTCCTCTTACCCCCTCCTTCTCTGGTGGTTCATCTCTTCTTCGAGGTTCTCCATTGCTCACCAAACAAAACAGAGGCTCAAGGCACTTTTATGTTGCAGTCCTGAATGCAAATTGCTCACCAGGCTTGAATGTGTAAAGATTTGAACAGTTGTGCGTAGGATGATTTTACTGAAGTGTCTGCAACAATTGAAGCTTGTGTGTAGTGTTTAGACAACAAGGTGATGTATAATTGACATCAGACTTGAATGTGTAGAGTTTCGAATAGTTGTGTGTTGTAGGTCGGTATTTTGAGATTTTACGTGAGAAGTGTGTGCAACAACTGAACATTGTGTGTGTAGTGTTTCGACAACAAGGTGATTTGTAATTGACATCCGAGTGTGTTGTAGGTTGATGATTTGAGATTTTACGTGAGAAGTGTGTTCAACAACCGAACATTGTGTGTAGTGTATTGTATAGAAGTAGACAATAAGGTGATGTGTAATTGACATCAGAGTGTAAAGAAGGAAAATACGAGTCTAATGCAGAAAAGGGAGTGTGAAGAAGTGCCAAATCGGGTCAAGCTGTACATGAAGTTAAGGTTGTGAACATTGTGCGGAATTTTTTATATTTGCGTGGGAAAACTGTAATACACACAAAATGAAATGTGAGCTCAATAATAATAATGACTGATGTTTCGATGCTACTGCAGCTTCCAGAATTAACCTGTGTCCCTCTGCACAATTAGTACACCTGGTGATGCCTAGCACCACCCGTGCCCCTCCACCTTCACCCCCATACTACCATCAGCTGAGCTGAGACACAACAAAGACAAACACTGCCTGAGACCGAAATGTTCCACTATTTTCTGGAACTGCAATTCATGTTCCCATGGGCTATGGTGTCCCTGGGGGGACACCATGGCCCTCTGTAGCAAAGAGAGAGAGATAGCGAAAGAGAGAGGGAGAGAGACAGACAGACAGACAGACAGACAGAGAATAATATGAGAGAGAGAGAGAGAGAGAGAGAGAGAGAGAGAGAGAGAGAGAGAGAGAGAGAGAGAATGTGTTTTAAGGAGACATCTGGGAACCATTAGGGACTGGAATGTAAAAATGCTGAACTCAGCTAAAACCTCAGCTCACACGCACGCACGCACGCACACACACGCACGCACGCACGCACGCACACGCACACGCACGCGAACATACACACTATTGGGCATAGACGTCTACATTGGGCATAAAAGGCTACATTCACCAAACGTGAATGAAGGAGAAGCATATGTTTAGATGTAATTATAACCATTCAACAGACTGCTTCAAATACCTTCATTGGCATTGTGAACCAGTGCAATCCATTAATTAATTAACATCAACTCTTTATCACAGGAAAATTTAGGGAGGCATCCACATGGAACTTTTGGGATGACACTGATGTGTAAAATTATACAGATATTTATTTATCTACCCTGAGTCATCATGTATACGGTATACTGTCACTGCTCCTATTAGTATTGATGATTTTGTGTATAGTATTGTATAGGTATGTTTTGATGAATTGCAGGCTTTTGCTCGTAACAGAGTATTTCTTCATTTCAGTATTGATCCTTTTACTTGAGTAAAAACAAAAAAGTATATTTTTTCCACCACTGATCTCCCTTTGGTGCTGTGCCCATGGGTATCAGTCACTCTAGAGAACTATTTTGACAGGTAACATAATCACAACAACACATAATATGCCAATCTATCTGCATATGACGATATACATTTATTCATTTCTCTCTAAACATAATCAAACATTGATTTCTGTCTAAACATTTTCAAACATTATTCTTCTTATTTGTGAGTCTACCCCCGACACTCCTGTCAAAATGGCACCTGGAAACGCATGTATTTTGACATTCATAAATACGGTTTCTGATGACGCGTTGTAATATCATTAAACCCTGTAAGGACACAAATCTACCACTAGGTGTCACCTACTAAAATGATTCTTACACACAATTTCTTTAAATTATACTTTTGTCACTAAAGTACTGTGTCCTTGGATTGTAACATAACACGTCAGAATACAAAGTACACGCGGTATAAAAAAATACATCATTTATAATATACATATAGTTTCATACATGCATTTGCACATGAATAGACATGATTAAAATATACTTTATTTCATAGATACATAGATAACATGCAGACCTGTGAGGCGCACTGTCCCATTCCTATTGTTGTTAAACCAGTGGTTCTTAAACATTTTCATGGCAAGGACCCCGTAGCTTTGTGCGTATTCCCAGCTGCGGAAAACAAACAAACAAACAAAAACTAAATGTGCCAGGGAGAGGGGCGAGAGAAGGGAGCTGCTTGGCTGTGAGTCTTTCCTCTTCCGGTATTCACTCCTTCTAACAGACGGACGGATGGACGGCCGGTCTAGATGTGCCCCCTACGAACGAGAACCACCTTTAAGTCCAGAGAGAAGAGACTGAGGGACAGACGGGAGACATGAAGCAGAAGTGGACACACAGCAGACATGTCATAGACTGTTATTGTTCCCAAACAGAGGGTCGGGACTCATTTGTGGTTCGCGGACACATTTCTATGGTAAACATATTTTTTGTCTCCTACATTTTGTTTTAAACTATATATATATATATATATATATATATATATATATATATATATATATATATAATACCGGTATATATATATATATATATATATATATATATATATATATATATATATATTAGGGCTGGGATGCAATTACAATTTTTAATCTAATTAATTACAGGCTCTGTGATTAATTAATCGCAATTAATCGCATTTTAATCGCACATCGATATTTGACCTGAGAAGCATTTTTTTCAAGTAAAACACATTTTGTTGTACGAGTGAATCATCCACTGGGCCAAGCAAAGCGCTCTGATCGGCTACTTCTCCCTTTGCGTTTGTTGTCTCTTCTTGGTTGGTGCATCGCTATGATCGGTATGCCCGAAACTGAAGGTTCTGTGGTGCAAAAACTAAGTGCGATTAAAATGCGTACATTTTTTTAATCGCGTGAAGTTTCTGTAATTAATTAATCGCAATTAATCAGTTAAAGTCCCAGCCCTAATATATATATATATATATATATATATATATATATATATATATATATATATATATAAATAATATATATAAATAAAAGCTCTGTGCCATTCTCGTCAAACAGAGTCAGGGTGCTTATATTGTGCCTTGTTGGCTCAATGTGTATTATGTGTTATTGTGACAGTTTAGCTCCACTGATATTTTCATTTCATATTTTCATGTAGGCTACAACTCACCGTCTTTTCATATACTTATGAGGCGGAGCTCTGAGGAGAGAGAACATGAAACACACGTTAACACATTGGATGCCGTTGATTAAACAATGATTTAATTTTAAGTGACAGGGTTTTTTAATGTATTTTTTTCCTTTTTTCCGAGGCTCTGAGTAAAAGTAATCCGAGCAAATGTAATGTAAATTCTGCTTTTTCGACAGAGAAATTACAATCGCGGTAGAGGGTAGCACGGGACTGCCAGGACTTGATTACCTTGAGAGCCGAACCGAGAACTGAACCGGTTCAGTTCAGTTCCAAAATATTGACTTGTCCTTCGGGACAGGGTCGGGTAGCGTCCAACTGCCGTGGGTCTCATTCGGGGCGGTCTGAAATGCATTACCCGCAATGGTCCGAGTGGACCCCTGCTTTAACAAATATACTGTGTGTATTCATATATATTTAAACCCTTCAACTTTAATATATACAGTGTATATTGTTTTTAATGAAACATGCGTTGTAATTACGCTCCCAAATCCATATTATCGTCTGTTTTCGCATATGGAATGAGTCCCGTTCAGCGCAGCCAATCTCAAGTGCTGCACTGCTGCTGAAGTTGAACATCATGGAGGTTCAGAATCAGATTATATTCCGATTCTAGAATTTGAAAATCGTTCTTTTTCATGGCAGTAAATGATTATTATTATTATTATTATTTTTAAGCATCAACAGACTGTGGAGCTCTCAGGTGGACAGGGAGTGAGCAGGGGTGTCGCACCAAATTCTGGGCCCTGTGTACTGAAAAAATAACAGATACAAGCTCACAGCGCGGCACCGCGAGCTTGTAGATCTGCTATTTTTTTTTAATTGTGAAAATTTGTGCAAGTCTTGAACATTCCAAATCTTTCTAAGCTCTTTTGAAAAACATATGTTTCTATGTATTTGGCCACGGACCCCCATCTCAAAATCTTTAGTTGCAGGGACCCCCCAGAAGCAACATTTGAGTTAAACGTTCGCTTAAAAAAATACATATATTCAAAGATTTGCACACGTTTTCACGACTTTTCAAAAATAGCAGATCTACAAGCTTGCAGCGCGGCACTCTGTGCCGTGCTGTGAGCTTGTATCTGCTATTTTTCAATAGCTAAAGTATAACATAAGGCCCCTCCGCATTGTGACGCCCCTGCCCGGTCGCCCATGCATGGCGCCCAGCTTCGGACGTGGGTTTTGACTGTTTATATTATGTGTGTGTGTGTGCATGCGTGTGAGAGTGTTATATCTCCAGGATGACAGCCACTGTGTGTTATTTATTTTACACACTTTGTTCTGCTTTCAAGATTTATTGTGTTTTCATCTTTTACGGTCAATCCGCTCATAAAGCCGGCAATGTTTTCTCTTCTTTTTTTTACGTTAGTTTTCCATGACGTGCAGCAGCATTAGCCTGGAAACAGACCAATCCGCCTGGGGAAAAAAACTTGCCCTTGGCGAATGTGGGTCTGGCCCCGCTCAATTGTGAATCCATTTCCTCTCCCCCAAAATATGGGGGACCAATCAGGGCCCAGCATTGGTCTGGTCTAACCAATCGTGTCCAGAGCCATTTTTTTAACCCACCCCTTGGAAATGAAAATTCTGCTCGTGATTCCAGACTAATATCCGATATGCAGTGAGGAATTAGTATGAGCAACGCCAGGCTACAGCAGCATGGCACCAGTGGTAGGGATGGAGCTTGTTAATTTTTATTGATAATGAGCACCTTATCGATCCTGCTTATTGAGCCGGGCTTTTATCAAGCCCACTATTGAGCCTTTTCTAATATTGTGTGGAAAGATACTGTATGTCAACAAATTCAGAACATAACTGGTATCTTTTTTTTTTATTGGCCAGTTGTTGCGACTGTGAGTTTGTTGCTGACCACAATCTATGAAGATTACAATTGACAAAAGTAACAAATATCATTAAATATCATTAAAACAATCATTCATCAGTCTGCAATAAGTGTTAAATGGCTTTATATTGTGAATAGTACTGTAATACTTTCTTAATCGCCTCCTGTGTTGATTGTTTAAACATGACATCATGGGCCGCTATGCTCAATAACAAGCTTGATAAACCCAAAGCTTATTGATACCGGGTACTCGATAAATATGTTATTGGGTTATCGAGCTTCCCTTGTTTAGGGCTCCATCCCTAACCAGTGGTGGACACTAGTAACCAAACACATTTACTTAAGTACATTTCTTTGAGTATCTGTAGCAGTACTTTACTAAGTATTTGTATTTGCTTGGTATGTGTACTTCCCATTCCACTACATCTCAGAGACAAATACACTTTGGACTCCACTAGATTTCGAGGAAGGGGAGTGCATTTATATATCACCTTGATCTAAAGGGTTGTCACAATGCACATTATTCACCCATTCATGCGTGTGTGTGTGTGTGTGTGTGTGTGTGTGTGTGTGTGTGTGTGTGTGTGCGTGCGTGCGTGCGTGCGTGCGTGCGTGCGTGCGCGTGCGTGCGTACGCGTTTGTGCGTGCGTGCGTACATACCTGTATATGTTGGGGTCCAGGATGAATCCTGTGTCTTGTGGGAGTTGAGACAGATGGACCACTTTGGTCTTCAGCTGCGACTTCTCTGTCTCGCACACCCACACATCTGGAAGACTGCAAGACAGGCATAGAGACAGACAGACACTCAGACAGACAGGCAGTTCTCATTAACACCTTTCTCTGAACACAGCACATTACATTTACAGTACATTAACATTAGAAACGAGCATGGAGGTGAGAGGTCTTCACTCAGTGGAGCCAGACAGGCACGTGCACAAATAGACATCAGGGGGCTTGAGCCCCTGCCCTTTTATCTGTAAAAAGTGTCCTCTCCAGACCCTGAATGTTTTTACTATGGTGAAAGAAATGCAAATGCCCCCCTTTCCATGCCATATAGGCAGCATTCAAGAAAATTGCCTTGGCCAAACTCTCCTGAACTTGAATGCATTCTCTTATGTTGAAAGAATTGCCCTTTCTGTGTAGAAATCAATGCCGTATGCCACATCTCCAGTATTAACTTGATTATGCTTAGTTCAATGTGATGTCACGCACCGAAAATAGTCGACCTCCAAAGCTCACACCGCTTGTGAGCTTGGAGGTCGTCTATTCTCGATATTTCCACCAAAAGGCCCTTGTAGAAATTAGCCTCTGCCTCTTCCCTCACTTCACACTAGGTGTGATTTTTAATTTAATTTATTGATCTGCTGTAGAACAATTTGGGACTGCATGGGACATAATAAACTTGACTTTGACCTTCGGACAGACAGGCAAACTGACCCTTATTCTCTGTAGAACAAACTGTGCCACCTGGCTGAAAGATGCAGTGCTGTGCGTGCGTGCGTGCGTCTGTGCGTGCGTGCGTGTGTGCGTGCGTGCGTGTGCGTCTGTGGGATTATTTGGGTAGAAACGTTTGGAAACATGAAGGTTCAAAGGAAAGTCTCAATGTCTTCAGTGGAAATGTACATAAACCTGGACAAGAGAAGTGTTTTGATGAGATGACAGACAAGTGCAGTGTTTTGATTGGACGAGGGACAGGGGCAGTGTTTTGATTGGACGAGGCAGCTACTGTAGTCCCTATAGGTCAATAATGACTGAATGGTAGCCTGGAGCAGTGGTTGTCAAAGTGGGGTCAGATCTACAACATAAACCTATGTCTCACCTAGTCTGGGATCAATACTATTTTCGGGTTTCCGATCCGTTCGGACTCGTAGCGTGACTACCGAGAACGCATTATGTGGGGAAGAGAAATGACAATGCGACGACAGAACCAACCACCGGAACATGATTATTACTTTTTTCTAAACCGGATCACACCAGTTTAGAACGAATACCAGGCTTTCTTCCACGTGGGAAAGGCTTGTGTAGCGAGGTTACGTCCAGGGGTCATCGCCATGCTGGCTTGCGGGTCCATTTGGTTCCATTTGTAACGGGTCTGTAACTCTGAGAGTGTTCAAATGGAACCGAATGGACCATTCGGTTCCATTGGTACACTCTCAGAGTTAAGGGGGTCCTTGTAAATAAAACATTTGAGAACCACTAGTACTAGTTGGACTAATATGCCATAGTGTCGTAGTAAATAAGTGTAGTAAACATAGAAATCCTGGAAACCTGACATTCAGTAATTGGGTCTTATGATCAAAATAAGAACATCCTAACCGTAACCTCAGTAAAACTATGCCTAACCCTAACCCTAACTTTAGACCTAACCCTAACTCTAAACCTAATCCACCGTCAGACTAATGGGACGTTGGACTATCTGACGTTGGACTATCGAGATTTTGCCGTAAAGCAGAACATCTAAAACTTGCCACGGACAAGACAAGTTTGGCTACGGACACGTGTCCGTGTGCGGACACATTGATGACCCCTACCTCAGCAATTAATATAAATTAGTTATCATCACATAGCTGACATTCCTCCGGGGCCACAGACGTATGTGCAGTGAAGCACGTGGAGCTTGATATGAAAAAGCTTGAAAACCACTGCATCAAGGAATATTTGGCTTATTAGCCAGGGATCCTTTTAAACACTATAAAATACAATTGTACCACACAGTCTGGAACTAGAAGCCGGCCTGTGTTTTTTTTTTTTTTTTTGCATAGCACTAGGGGACAGATACCATCTCCTGCGTCAATGCTCCGGTTTCGGTTCAACTCGTTCTATTTTTAGGTTCCGGGGGGATGAGCTCACACGTGAAGAACTCTGTTCTTACGCACACAAAAATAAATTATCTCTGATGATTCCTGAGCGGCCGGAGAGGAGAGGAGAGGAGAGGAGAGGAGAGGAGAGGAGAGGAGAGGAGAGGAACTGTGGACGCTGGTATTCAGGCAGTACTACTCTATTCAAGTAGTACTCAAATAGTGCCCACCTCTTTTTCAGTTCAATGGGGAGGGGGAGGGACACAGCGGTCAACAGCTGTCAACACAGCTGGATGTACAGTAGCCGCCTTGTCCAATCAAAACACTGCTCTCGTCCTGGTTTTTACGTACATTTCCGCGGAGGTCTTTGTTTGAACTTTTATGTGTCTAAACATTAGCCTAATTCCCATTCCCAAATGATCCCAACACGCGCGCGCACACACACACACACACTACTGTCTTTCATGTTCATTACTGTGTGTCTTGCTGTGAGGAGACCTCTCCTCCCAGGAGCAGACAGACAGACAGACAGACAGACAGACAGACAGAGAGGAGGTGAAACAGAGTTTAATGTTAACATGTCTATATGTTGTAAAAGTGTGACACCTAGTGGACAAATGCCATATGTTGTCTAGTGCAGTGTTTCTCAAATGGGGGTAAGTGTACCCCTAGGGGTACGCAGAGGTACTATACAGGGGTTGCTTGAGAGAAAATGGAAACATTCACCTTACTGTTATGTTTTAATGATAAAACATTGACACATGTACAGTATGTGAACGTGCTGCTCTGTAAAGCTTTAAACCAAGTGAAGTAATATGTTTTACTGTTACTGAATAGAAAACAGGCTACTTGCTTTTAACATATTGACATAAAAACAGGACTTTTGATGTCAGTATTTTCTAGTCAACCTGTCAGTATTTGATGTCAGTATTTCCTAGTCAAAAGTTTGAGAACCACTGGTCTAGTGCCTCTAACAATAGAGACCAAGAAAGAGAGAGAGACAGACAGAGAGAGAGACCGACAGAGAAAGAGACAGAGAGAGGGGGAGAGAGAGAATAACACTGTTGGGGGGGGGGGGGGGGGTGATGGATGGATATTATGGTTCTTCCAAAACAAGGAAGTGAAGAATGCAGAGGAGGGAGAGGTCGACCACAGAGGTCAGAGGTCAACATGTGGATGACGCAGTTTGGCGGAGCAATAAATAAAAATACTTCAGCGTAAACATGACCACTTCCCCCGCAGATGCAAGTACCATAGCAAAGCTTTGACAAACTTAAAACATTCCTTTACTTGAAATAATTTACCAGCTCAAAACGTTTTTGGACCTCTGTTAGAACTGCCGTTTTCGCAACTTCTTTGTGACACTATTATTAATTTAGGACAGGGGTCTTCAACGTTGTCAGGCCAAGGACCCCTTAGTTGAGAGAGAGAGATGAAGCAGGGACCCCCACAACCTTATCAGAGATACCATTTCGTTTCATTGTTTGACAGCGCAGTCATCAGTGTATTTTGGATTCATGTCAATTTGTTTTACAGATATTAAACCACTTGAACCGTCAATACTTAATAAACTTGACCTTTCACTCTGTACTTAGTCTGCTCTTTTTCACCTCTACACCAAAGCTCTTTGCCGAAAATAGCTGATCTACAAGCTCACATTGTGAGCTTGTAGATCTGCTATTTTCAAAAGACTGTAAGCATTTGAAAACTTGGACATTCTGCATAAGTACACTTGCTTTTTTTAAATCCAGACTTTTGTTTGTACTTGATACTTTTACTTAAAGCTATACTGTGTAAGTTGCTCAACTAGTGGTCAGTAGCGTCCGCGTCTTTCGGCCGTTTTTCGCCGCGGACAGGGCCTCACACCCCCGCGTCACCCCCGCGTCTGCCTCCATCTTGCCGAGATCTATCTTTGGAGGGGTCCCTGGTTCCTGTGCGTTCAGGCATTCCGGAGAAACGGAGTGTTTCACCCGAGTATAGATAGAGACACACGGGCGCCTACAAATATGGCCGCCCTATTGTGATAGCTAGCGACCCCACTTCAAGATGCGCTGTGATCAGAGATGGGCGAAAATACATTGAAAAGTATTTTGATACAAAATACAAATACTGGGTCAAAAAATGTATCAAAATACGAAATATAAATACAGGCCAGAGAAATGTATTTAAGATTCAAATACGTATTTTGTATTTTGAAAATACATAAATACTTTTTATAAAAATTGATGCAATGATTAGTACTTTTATAGATTGACTGCCAAGTATTAAATTAACTGGCGAGGCGAGCGGGCGCGGTCCCGTGAATTCCCCGCGAGTGTGCTAGTTTGTGCATGCATATGTGGGCGGTGAGAGATGGATTGTGTTCATCTTTGTGAAATACCGCGTGCGGTAACCGCTGACCCAATCGGCAGCCATAGCGGTGACCGCGTATCGTGTGGAAGGCACTTAAATTGACCATACTATGGTGTTAGTCTTGAGCAGGCTGCCTAAATGTTTACCACTGTGTGCCAGTGTGTGAGAGCTCAGGCCAGAAGTGCCTTCCACACGATAAGCGGTCAACGCTACGGCTGCCGCTTGGGTTACCGCACCGCGGTGAGACACAAACACACTTGCTCAGTGAGTAAACGCCACAAGTTATTTCACAAAGATGAACACAATCCATCTCTCACTGCCCATGTACGCATGCACAAACGAGCACGCTCGCGGGGATTTTCACGGGACTGCGCCCGCTCGCCTCGCCGCCTCAAAACTTCGCTGCGTGGCAGAAATAGCCGCCCGCCTCTCATTGAAAATGAATTACTAGGAGGCGGTGACCGCGTATCGTCTGGAACCCACTTTACCGTTATCTTCTAAAGGAACTATGGCATGAGACTGAATGCACAGTTGCCTCTGCGCCAGTACTTCATAGAGTGCAAAACCCGCTCTGCCAGCCTTATAATTACTAAAACTGCACTCTGTTGAGGTGCCAACTTGCTCCTTGTGCACAAGTAGGCCATGTATGGCCTGCTTGCACGCCAGCAGAGCACGCCATGAGGTGCGCTCACCACTGGCATCACCACTGGCGATGGCAGTGATATCATCACTGACATCACCAGGAATGCTGGTCCCTCATTGGCTGTTAATGATGACATTGCCAGAAATGCTGGTCCCTTATTGTGCTACATGCTTAAACACACACAGCTACCTACCAACCTACATACATACATACGCAGATGAACGCAGTACTTGCGCGCAAGTAATTCGAAATTGTAATCATAATGCACAATACATTTGAAGCAAACCAAAGTCAAGTGCTATGGCTGTATCACACACAAACCAACAGCAAATTAGATTGAAAGAAAATGTGTCTTTCCCCCTACAGTTTAAACCTTTGTGAATGTTTAAAATGTGTCCATTTGAGAATAAAATTACATAAAAAGTATTTTGTATTTCAAATACAGAAAATACTAGACCTGAAAGTATTTTGATACAAATTACATCCAATTTTTTCCGTCCCAGCCAAATACAAATTACAAAATACAAAAAAGTATTTCAAATACGTATTTCAAATACATGTATTTCAAATACTGCCCATCTCTGGCTGTGATTGGCCGGCAGTGTATAACCCTCGCTGTGATTGGCCGGTAGTGTATGATGACGTCATTTTGCCGGGAAATCCCGCCCCTGTCACTGCTAGAAGAAAATATATACAAGAGAAGGCTTCAGAAGCTGAAAATAACGGAGTGGGTGTTCTAAAACTTTAGCGATTTAAGAGTTAGGACAATTTTAAGATTTGTTTTATAAAAAAAGTTACATGGTATAACTTTAAAGGTAGGGTAAGAGATTTCATTTAATTAAAACAATAACAAAACTATGTTCTGAGAGCACTAGTTACTATAGTGTTATGTTCTGAATAGCACTAGTTACCAGTAAGACTCCCTAATCGGGAGATAAGCGACCGTTGGTCGCTTATCTCCACAATCTGTCGGTAGATAATGCCGGTCTTATATAAGGGTCATACTGATGTCAGCAGTGTGATGTCATACTGATGTCAGCAGCTATGTCTCTATATATGGAGTTATATGTTGTTCGTGTCCAAATATGGGGCTTGTGAGGTCAGACTTAGTGAGAACCCGTCGGTTATCTCCATATATGGAGGGATGTGTTGGTTATCTCCATATCTGGAGATTCAACCTTCAACGTGTAACTATGGCTACCTAACGACTAGCCACATGACGTGAAGGTGAGTGAGGGTCTTTGTAACAGCCACCCCCAGATTTCCCGTGGAAATCTGTACAATATTGAGAAGGCCCGAACGGAAACTCTTAGTCAACTGGCCACCCCATCAAAGAGTAAAGGGACATCAAGGCCTCTCTCTTGTCAATGGGCTGGTGTCGTCCACCCAGTACGGGTTCTAGTCTGAGGTGATAGCCTGCAACCCCGTTAGTAGGCAGGGGTCCCGACAAGCCAAGGGGTCGATTACACCAGCTTCCTCCTGCCGCGAAGGGTGCCAGCATGACTCACACCATCCTTCCTAGACGATTTTGACATCTTGTTACTAATCTGTCGGTAGATAATGCCGGTCTTATATAAGGGTCATTTGTGTACGGTGTGATGTCATACTGATGTCAGCAGTGTGATGTCATACTGATGCGGAGATATGAGCAGGGCAAAGGTGTGACGTGTGACGTGTGACCGACCAACGGACGGACGGCCGGTGGAGGTTTTGATACTAAACTGCGACCTGACGGTCGCAACTATAGAGTGTTATGTTCTGATAGTTACTATAGAGTGTTATGTTCTGATAGCACTAGTTACTATAGAGTGTTATGTTCTGATAGTACTAGTTACTATAGAGTGTTATGTTCTGATAGCACTAGTTACTATAGAGTGTTATGTTCTGATAGTTACTATAGAGTGTTATGTTCTGATAGTTACTATAGAGTGTTATGTTCTGATAGCACTAGTTACTATAGAGTGTTATGTTCTGATAGTACTAGTTACTATAGAGCGTTTGGCCCATATTTTGACTTCAGCCTTGTCCCCTGCGAGAAAAAGCAGTTTCAGTTTTGGCGGAGGAGACAGGTTTTCCTCCAATCGGGATAGAGTGGGGCCTTCCTCCAATCATGGTCAAGTGGGCGGGCGGGCCTTACACGCACAAGGCCCGCCCCCACTTATGATTGGAGCAAGGCCCCTGCCTGTCACCTACATGAAAAGTGAAACTGAAATTAAATCACTGTCAGACTCACGGTGCTGTGGAAGACGACGCTGTGTCCGTGTCCCAGGGTGTCGGTGTCCGTGTCCCAGGGTGTCGATGTGCGTGGCCAGGTTGAGACGCACGATGCGGTCGCCGATCACGTCCATCGTCTGAGCGTCGAAGAAGTCGTGAGGGGTGTTCATCGCTGGAGAGACACGCAGGCAGGCAAACAGGCAGACAGACAGGCAGACAGACAGACAGGCAGGCAGACAGACAGACAGACAGACAGGCAGACTGAGATGAGATGAGATACACATTTCTATTACTATACCTGTGACTTGTATCAACATTTTAGGATGGTTGATTTTTTTTCTTTTTTTTTGTGCACTTCACACTAGGTGTGATCTTTGTTTTGTTTTTAGAAAACAGAAAAAAGAGGAAGGAAAAAAACTGATCCAAAACAAAACTAATATGATATTTCTTAATCATTTCACCCAAAAGGTTTATGACTATTGACATAAAAATAACACTGTGTGTCAGTTAATGAGAGGATTAAATAAGATAAACCTTACTAAGACCCTGTAACTTAGCCCCCCAAAAATTGTCTATTTTGGCCTCCTTTTAGTCATACTATGGAGTAGGAGCTAATGCCACCTGAAAATAGTAGAGCTATTTATTTTTAGGTATTTACCGTTATTTACGATGCCGACCAGAATTGTTGATGTCGTCAGAAGTACAGTAACACAAAGGTGTGTGTGCGTGCGTGTGTATGTGTGATACAATTAAAGGTGGAGCTTAAATCAAAAACTCCAAACTAGACGGAGCGGCGCTCAGTGGGGGCGCCTATCTCCGCCAGGCCGGGTTGGCCTACCACATTTTGATGACATCAGTCCCGCTGATATATTGAGTTTCCACATGTCTCCAGACTGGCCTTCCAAGTATGGGACTTCATCCCATAGCCTGGAGGGACGCTGAGTCTGAAGTTATAAGTTCACAGAATACACATCACACATACGTCGTCTACAAGCCCACTCTCTAGGTCGTCCTCAGACGAGCCCTCCATCGTTGTTTCCAGTCATCTCGGTTCTCCATACATCTGGCCAGCTCATTGGTGTTCTGTGTCCCTACGTCTTCCTTGAGTACGTCCACTTATGTTTTTGTGGGACGTCCTCGCGACCGGTGCCCATGTGTTGGCTCCCACAGTACCAATTTGCTGGCTGGAAGCTCCTGGTGTCTTTGGCAGTGTCCTGCTAGTCTCATTCTTCTGGTGGCAATTTTCTCGCTTACCCTTGGTATTCCCTCATACAGGCTCCTGTTGGTAACATGTGCACTCCTGTTGATGTTGAGTACTGCACGCAACATTCTAGTGTAGCACCCATCTAGAGACTTCTGCAGGGTTGGCTTCAGGGTCCAGCATTCACTGCCATAGAGGAGAACAGACTCCACTGTTGCAAAGAAGAAGCTAAGTTTGATTTGGCGGGGGAGGCTAGAGTTCCATACACTGTTCATGCCGTTCAGGGCCCTCCAAGCGAGTGCCTTCCTTACTTTAAGGTCTTTCTCAGTTGAGTCGACCCATGCGCCCAGGTACTTGAAGTCCTTGACTTCCTTCAACACAGCTCCTTCTGTTGTTGTCGGAGGTGAGTGATCAGGTAGGTTATAGGTGATAACCTCAGTTTTCTTAGCATTTAGCCTGAGACCAACTTTGGCACACTCTATCTCCACCCTGTTCAGGAGTTCTTGTGCTTGTTCCATGCTGTCGGAGAGCAGGCTGATGTCGTCCGCATAGTCCAGGTCTGTCAGAACTACTGCGGGATGCCGCCTTGACCTCCTTGGTGTTAGCGTGAAGCCAAGCTCTTGTTCTCGTCCACCTATGGCTTTCCTGAGCGCATAATCTAGAACTATGATGAAGAGGTAGGGGGCTAAGCTCACAATGCGTTGTGAGCTTGTAGATCTTCTATTTTTTGAACAGCCAATGTATAAAATGTTTAGTAATAAAACATAGTACAGTATCTACTATAAGAAACTTTTAACTAAAGTTTTCAAATAATTGGAGTGGAGTAAAAGTACAATATTTGCCCCTGATATGTAAAAGTATTGAAAAATGTACACTCAAGTAAATTACTGAGGATCCCCAATGATGATGTCATTGGTAGGAGGGTTTCTGAACTGTCCACAGCCCTCCTCTGAGACAGACTGAGTAGACAGAAATTGTGCCATAGATAAGGCTGAAAATAGCGACTTTTTTGTATCTGTACTGCACCTATTTTGGATACTTTCACATTACATTCAAAAACATATAATATATGTCTATATATTATTGTACTTTTTACTCTACTACGTTTTTAGGAACTAGGAAGTCTCTTGCACACCTACAAAGGCGACAGGTGTGTTGAGGAAAATACCAAAAACTAAAAGAATTAAAAGAATAAAAATAAATAAAAAATAAAATAAAACAAATCTTTTAATGGGAAATTACAACTTTTTTCTAGACCTTCATCAGGCTATATTTATGTTCAAGAATGAGAGAGACCATATTTTAAAGGCTGACAAACCTAAAAAAGAAAAACGTTGAATTTCACATTTTTTTCCAGCATTTGAAGACAGTGTGCAACATTTTTGCAAAATCTCAGCAGTGCATTGATATACTCAAATACATGAATACTCAAATACTCATTCCCTGCCAAACCGAAGTTTCCCCATTTGTGCAAAACTGGAAACGGACACATTTCCGTTTCCGGCTGTAGGCAGGACTAACCGATCATCGACTTCCTGATCCTGTTTGCGTTTGCTTACTGTGTAAACACAGCTGAAGCTAACTTGGGAACGAATGCACGGATTTCCAAGCGTATTTTTTTGTTTGAAAGCTGTGAACATGTGGTGCATGATCCCTACACGCCCATGTTAAAAGGTAAGAAAAGTCCGGCAGTTTTGGACTGCCGGACTTCAGCCTCGTTCAATCCGCCCAGCCGTCTGTTTTTTTTTTTTTTTTCACAACTCTGTGACAGATACGCCTGTATTTTACAAAAGATTGCGGTTGGAAATAATTGATGGATATTTTTTCTATACAATCGCAAAGGTAAGCTACTTTTGAGATACTTTGATGGCCGTTTAAGACATCCTTATGTGACAGTAAGAGAGTATACGTACGTAAAGACTGTTCCTCTCTATTCTTCATCTTTGTCCTCTTTTTAAGCCCTGCCTTTCTCGGTGAGTCCTCCTTCGCTTTGCTCTGACTGGCCAGCTTGGACGTGCTCTTCGCGCTGAAGTGGCCGGGAACGTGGCGCGCCAGCCCCATCTGGCTGGCAAAGCTGGAATTGCAGCTCCCCACCATGCACTGCAGGTCAGCCACAAAAAAATCCAATAGGTTACTGGTGGAAGAAGAGCTCCCATTGGTTACTTCATTGGTTCTCGAAGTGTGGTCCATGGACATTTAGGGTTATTGAGGAGTTTAAAAATGTTGCACAAATCTTACAATAAATACAATGCATTCAAGGAATAAAACCATTTAAAACCATATCAAATATAAAATCATATCAAATGTATATGTAAGTGTACAAATCTTACAATAAGGGATAAAACCGTATGACAACATTTTACATACTATATCATTATTTAACACCTGGAGCAGTGTTGGTAAAGTTCACTTTCAACATGAACTAGTTCAAGTTCAAAACTTCTAAAATGAACTAGTTCATTTCATAGTTCATAATTCTACATTTTCATGGCTACGGCCCGTATGTGACAGTCAGTGGGATTACACTGGGCAGACACACAGATACACAAACACCGAACACAGTACTTGCGCACTCTGCTGGTGCAAGTATTAATAGCCAAATAAAGAGTATTTGTTTTATTATGTCATGACGTGCGTGTTACCTTGAAGGGTTTGTCTCCGCTGTGCATCAACATGTGCCTGTGGAGCCAACTGTGACAGGAGGAAGGAGTGTTGTACACCTTACAGCCCTTCCATAGACACACATGAACCTGCACACGCACGCACGCACACACGCATGCACGTCACGCGTGCACGCACGCACGCACGCACACACGCGCACACACACGCACACACACACACACACACACACACACACACACACAAACAAACAAACACACAAACACACACACACACACACAAACACAAACACACATGCACGCACGTTCAGAGGCAGATTGTGATAAATGATTCAGTTCAGCTGTGAATTGATTTGGACTGAAGCCACACATTTAAACAGAATCAGTATTAGCCGACCTCTGGTCATTTGTAAGGCACACATAGCATACACATAGCATACAAATTTACATAATACATGTCATCCAACACACACAAACACTATTCTGTATATGTACAGTACAAAGGAGGAAAAGTACAAAATGTGGAAAGAATTGTCCTGTGTTTGTTCTAATCATAGAGTAGAGAGCGGATAGCCCCGCCCTCAGCTATTCATTTCAATGCAAGTTGCTCAGGCTGTGGGCGGTGCGGGTTATGAAAAGACCTGACCCGCACATCACTAATGTGTAGAATGCAGTTTCCCGACGTCTCCCCTAGAGGGAGCCAGGGGACGACAGCGATGTGAACTGACCCGGCCTCTCTGCCCGTCAACGTGGGCACTCCTGATGTGTGCGGCAAGCTCAGAGCTGGAGCTGAAGCACTGCAGACACCGCTCCCACAGGCAGGGGTACGCACACGGCTTGGGACCCTCCAGCTGGAACCAGCAAAATAGAACATTTTAGATCAGTGTTTCTCAAAGTGGATTTCAGGGACTCTCTAGGTTCCTTTATGGGGGTCTAAATTGACCCTTACAATTCTGTAACTTTGACAGTGTACAAATGGAACCAAATGGACCCTTGGATTTGTACACTGTCAAAGTTAAGGGGAGACCTTCAAATTTCAAAGTTTGAGAACTAGATGCTATTCGGAGCACTTGTTCCCAAACAGTGGGTCTGGACCCATTTGGGGGTCGCAGACACATTTTTATGGGTCCCTTTGTTTTTGCTTTCTTACATTTTGTTTTTTAATTATTATTATTACAAATATTATTTAAAAAAATATATATATATATTCCCAAAAAAGGAAACATTTTCTTGTTTTTAACACACACAATATTAAGATTTCTTTTTCAGTAACTTCATGAAGAAATCTAAGAAATATCTAAGAAATGCCATAAATTAGAGCACAAATGTTTAATAAGTAGTGAAAATAACGTCTAATCACTCGTCTCTTTTCATAGATAGCAGGTTTGTTTGACATTACACTGTGAATGTGTAGCGTTGTGTTGGTTTCACGTTAATGTGTATGTGTCAGTTAACCACTTAAACCCTCAGTATTTGGAAAACTTATACTTGGGCTGCTCTTTGCTGAAAATTGCCCATCTACCATTTTGGGCTAATGTTCCTCTCAGAATAGGGATGCTAGGGTTCTGTGGGGTCCTGAACCCCCTACTGAAGACCCCAGCATGAACACAAAAGTACAGACGTGACATTTTTTGACATATTATTTAATATTATACTGTTAGACCGGTTAGCCGGTTAGCCGCTTAGCTTTAGTGCCGAGTAGGTGCTCCCGTTTCGCGTCTGTTTTCCGCTCCGTCGCAGAAATAAACGGCAGATCCGCGAGCTTGTAGCGAGCTTGCGGATCAGCCATTAATTTTTATTTCTGTGTCTGCGTTTGGGGGAAGGTCGGCGGTCGACCTTTTTCTGCCGGACGTGGACAGGGTCGCGCTGGCTCGCAGGTTGAAGAACGGCAGTGTTGCATTGGTGAATGTAATTAAAATGAAGGGTTGTTTTTAATTGATGCGCCTGTGCGTGCTCCTAAACAGTCTCTGGGCCTACAGTGTTTTACTGCATGCAGGGGTGAGATCTACAAGCTCACAGTGCTATTTTTGAAAAGTTGTGAAAATGTGTGCAAATCTTTGAATATAGGCCTGTGTATTTTTTAAGCAAACATTTGTAACTCAAATTTTGCTTCTGGGGGTCCCTGGAACTAAATATTTTGAGACGGACGTCTGTGGCCAAATACATATCATTTTGGGGGTCCTTCACTTGAAAAAGTTTGAGCACCACTGACATAGAAACATCATTCAAAGACTTGCAAAACATTTTCACGATTTTTCAAAAATAGCAGATCTACAAACTCGCAGCGCGGCACCCAGTGCCACGCTGTGAGCTTGTATATCTGCTATTTTTCAATAGTTAAAGCACAAAATAACGCAGTGAATCCTTGCATCCAGAATTTGGTGCGACACCCCTGACTGCATGCAATGACCAATGCGACACTGAAGAACAGTTGGAACAGGGATGGAGCGCCAGTTATGTGGTGAGGGTGGCAACATGTATGTCTATTGAAGCAGGTGGTCTGGAGGATTCAGAAATGTATTTAGAATGGAAAATTGATCGATAAGTCTTAATCAATTCGATTCTACCCGGACCTCCCGCAACGGTTGCCAAATTAAGGGGTCAGATTGGGTGGGCTGCGAAGGCTGAGATGAGATGGTTGGGCCGATGGGTGGGAACCAACCTGTCTTCAGAGTCAACACGGCTCAGGGGCTCCCCATCTGAGGAGGTGGAGATCTCCACGCTAGATCTCCTCCTCCTCTCCTACTCCTCCTCCATCGATCCGCTGGCTTTCTCCTCCCTCCGCTCCTGCTCAGACCTCTACCAATGGACACAGTTACCAAATGAGCGTTGTGCTTGTCAGACATGCACAGAGCAAGTTCTGTCGGGAAACTCTGTGCAGTTGTTGAAGGTCGTTCATTGGGCCGCCTCAGCCCACGTTGGTAACTAGGGATGTGCAGAGAATGTTACAGGGTCAGGGGCTAAAATTTCTAAAAGGGCAATTTTGGTGAAAATAGCCGATCGAGCTTGGAGCTTGTAGATCGGGTATTTTTCAATGTGTGATGCCGCACTCAACTAAGATTCAAGACAATGCTGGAGATGCAATTCTTTCAACATAAAATGCTGCAATCACATTCAGGAGAGTTTGGAAAAGGCAATATTCTCTTGAATGCTGCGTTAATGTAAACGGAACATAGCATACATTTCTTTCAAACTAGTAAATGTCTGCTAAAGAATTGCTGCTCACCCCTCCACCACCCCAGCTACCACCGGCCTTTTTTGGATCTGCTGTTTATGTGCAGGGAATTTGGAGTCCCTATGGTTGGGGAGATGCAACATTTCAGAGTAGGCCTATCTAAAAGCAGAACCAATTCATTGCCAAAACATAATAAATATATTGCTAATTTTAAATTCAATAGAAAATATTCTATCCATTCATGATTTGTCCTGACTGAAGTATATTTACTAAAATAGCTGAACCTGTAGGCAAAGGGCCAGTTGATAAAATTGGTTTGATGACATCACACATTGTACTTTACAATACAAACCCCAAAATCAATCTTCCAGTTCTAGGCAACAGAGAAGAGGGGGATATTGGATATTGGACCGGAGATTTTTTGGGGATCGGAAAAAGACAGATTTTGGAGCTTAGCTCCTTCCAGAAGTACCAATCAAAAATATGAGTATGAGTCACCAGAACCAAGGACGGGTGTTTTTGATGAATCTATCATGGTTAAAAATGTAGTTTGATGTTACAATGAGTTTGTATAGAAAGGGGCATGTTTGATAAAATTAATATCAGATGTCGAAATACTGAATTGACCAACTCTGAAACTGTCATGACTGTTCACATGAGCCTGAGTCGACAATAAAATGACGCAACATTTGTTTTGAATGTGAAATATCCCTTTAAAGCCTTTTATTTTACCTACCGGTATGCTATTTAAAGATATAAAGTACAGACGGGGGGAAATGGAAATACTAAAGCAAAGAGAGAGAGAGAGGGAGAGACAGACAGACAGACAGACAGACAGACAGACAGACAGACAGACAGACAGACAAGCTATTTGTAGATCTGCTATTTCCCAAAAAGGTTTGAATTAATAACTTGTTCAATTACAAATGAACGGTATATGCTACAACATTGTATAAGAGCAGACATAGGTAGAGAATTCAGAAACAAGGTAAATACTGCACCTTCAGTCCCCTCAGCTGGCTTCTCCTTCGCAGCCATTTCTGCATCAGGGCGTATAACCACAACTCCTGTGCGATGCGATTGGATGAGGCCAGAGGGAGAGGCGGTCCCGATGTGACATTGTGGATCCTTGAACCAATCAGAGCTGGTTGTAAAAAGGCAACAACACTCCAACAGGCTGTGACTGGGTGAAGAGGGAGTTCATCTGAGGACACAGAGAGAGAGAGAGAGAGAGAGATACAGACACGCACGGTGCGCACGCACGCACGCACGCACACACACACACACACACACACACACACACACACACACACACACACACACACACACACACACACACACACACACACACACACACACACACACACACACACACACACACACACACACACACACACACACACACACACACACACACACACACACACAAGACTCCTCTCCTACATATTTTGGCCTAAAATCACGCAACTTGGATGGCAAATCACAACCTCTGCATGATTTCTCACATGCCCCTCTTCTGGCGTCCCCTTCAGGCCGGTTTTTGCAAAACATTTTTGAATACTGCTCCTACAGATTTTGGCCTAAAATCACGCAAATTGGATGGCAAATCACAACCTCTGCATGTATGTGTGTACAGTATATATGTCTGGGTATACACTCTAACCACTAGACGTCTGACTAGTGGTTAGAGTGTAACCTCTGTAATGACATACACCATGGGTTTTCAGAGTGGGGTCCTTGAGGGGTCTCCAGAGGGTCCCTGAGGGGGTTCCAGAGGGTCTCCAGCAAAAATATTTAACATAGGGCACAATCGTTTTAACCACTTTATCCATTTATGTGTTGGCTATTCAAATCAGCAGATCTACCTGCTCACAGGACTGCGAAGGTCGCAGTTTACAGCTTGTCCGCGTACAATTCTTTAGGTGGCAAAACTATAAACCGTAAAAATGTTTCATCATGATGTCATCATGCTCTTATGTCACTGTGATGTCAGGGGAACCACTCTACCAGAATGGGTTTGCCGCTCTGACATCACTGTCTTCACTGTGATGTCACACTAACAGAATCCCTTGTATGCCCATATATGGAGTTCCCCAGTAAGAGCCGCTGATCGGACTGTCCGCGTCGGGACGGAGCAAGCGGACACGGACGGGGACTGAGCGGGAGCTGATGTGTGAGCGGGAGCTGATGTGTGAGGACGGGCTGTGAGCGTGAGCGGGAGCTGATGTTTGAGGATGGACGGATGCTCGCTCAGACGGACGGACGGACGGACGCTCAGACGGACGGACGGACGCTCGGACGGACACTCGGACGGACGGACGGACGGACGGACGGACGGATGGACGGGGACTGCCCCATAGGTCGAACTCGGCAGGAACTGAGGTTACTGAGGTTAGGGTGAGGGTGAGGGTGAGGGTTAGGGTTAGGGTTTAGGGTTAGGTTTAGAGTTAGGGTTAGGTTTGGGGTTAGGGTTAGGTTTAGGTTTAGGGTGAGGGTTAGGGTGAGGGTTAAGTTTTAGTGGTCGATCCAAAGGGTGTTTAACCTAATGACATGTTACCCGGACGGACGCTCAGATGGACAAACGGACGGGACGGACAGACGGACGGACGCTCAGCCGTCCGCCGAGCGAGCGTCTGTCCATCCTCAAACATCAGCACCCGCTCACGCTCACAGCCCGTCCTCACACATCAGCTCCCACTCACACATCAGCTCCCGCTCAGTCCCCGTCCGTGTCCGCTTGCTTCGTCCGGAAGCGGACAGTCCGATCAGCGGCTGTCTCTCTGTCATCAATATTAATGATGCCCTGTTAGAGAGATCCCGGTGATGCCAGGGGAACAAATCCCTTTTATGCCCATATATGGAGATCCCTGATGTCCACACCCCTGATGTCCACATCACTGTGGCGCGACCCCACCCTTTAGGGTGAGGTCACTTGTCGCCCTGAGGCGTCTTACTAGTATAGTGTATTATAATTAGTGTGGTTGCCAGTAGGGCAACCAGACTATTGTTCTAGTCCGGAACAAACATAGCGTAAACATAGCCAATCAGGAAGCAGCAAAATTATTACGGTCAACATAGCCAATCAGGAAGCAGCAAAAGTAACGGTCAACATCAACCAATCAACAACCAATCCATCAGCATTCTCGGTGACGTCACCATTATATAGAGTAAGTCTGATCCTGATTGGTGCAGTTAGGGTAGTTGAGTTCTATGGGGGAGTGGTGACGTTCTGGCTATCCAGGCAATAAATATGCAACCACACTTGTAATTTCCAATTGCATCTTTCTAGTTAGGATTGTTCTAATACAAATGTATATATTGTATTATAATCACAGTTAAAAGGGTCAATTTGTTTCTTACCGGTAGGGGTTGTCAACTTTTGTGTAATGTAGAAATTTTTATGTGGTGCGGTGTGGTTCGGTGTAGTGTTGTGTAGTGTGGTGCTAAAGCTGCAGTCCAAAAGGGGCTTTAGTGTCTTCTAGTCCCGCCTCTTCTCGTCTCATCTACTGGTCTCTTTTGAGAGCTTAACAGGATCAGCTCATGGCTGATTTACAGCAGGTTATCCCTAAACCTTGGTAAAAAAAAAGAAAACAACAAAAAAACTAAAAAGACAATGGCTTCACGGCTCAAGCATCAGACCGAGAAGATCCCCGGGGTTTCAGGGTTGTGGTGGTGGATCACAGCCAAGGAGTAGGTGACCTACATGGGCTGTGTATATTTGTTGACTGCTTATCAGGGGTGAAAGTGGGCTGGGAGTTCTTGCCGGAACACCCAGAGATGAAATTCAGGCAGACCTCCAAGCCGCGCAGCAGGAAAAAATGGGGGTTCAGACCCCCAAACCCCCCGAAATGCATAGAAAACGGCATTTGGGCACAGTTATACCTATAACACTCAATACAAACACAACAGGTCTTACACCTGCACAGATGGATACGATAATGGCATTTGTCCGTGCCTATGCATAGATAGCAAACAACAAAGAAATACTGATAATCAGAGCAACATTAGACAGTCATAAGTCATTAAAGTTAAATGAAACTGTTTTGCAATAACAAGCACATATAGCACTTGATATAATGTATAGCAAAATGTAATCAATGGTGTAAATGGTGTACCACAGATGTGTTCATTTTAAAAGAAAACTTCAATATCAAATTCAACAATTACTTTTGTTGTATATTACATTCAATAAGAGAGTCAGATTCCTCTGTACAATGTCCACATTTCAGAACAGAAAGGCTTTGGGGATTTTGTCGGGGGCTCTGGTTCACTGCCATTTTGACTACGACTGTTCGTCTCGGTACACCAGCAACCCCAAGATTAACTCCCCTCCTCCCAGCACATTTTGGACAGAGATTGATAATGTCACTCCTAGGTATCTAATATAATTATTTTACTAATGTCGGTAATGTTCACGACCGCGCTACAAGGGGTCTAATGAATTGAAATACCTTTTTGATTTTCTTTGATACAGCCTGATGTTTTATTTCATTTAGTCAAGTTGTACAGTTGTTAAATATTCATTGTATTGGTATTGTCTTAGCTCTTAGGTATCCCCCTACCCATGCCCCCCACTCCACCCCACGTGTATTCTTCAGGTATAGGAAGGCACACCCACACGTTTCCCCACAAGGACATTTTGTGCACGACACACACACAAACACAACCACCTAATCTACACAATACATGTGAAAGGACCACGATGGAAATAAGCCGCTGGCTTTCCTGCATCTTACCCAAGCCCCCAGAACGTCTTGTAAATATTGAAGCAGCCTCCCTACTGGCCAAAGCTGGAACAGCAGGCGGGGGGGGAACTACACATAAACGAGCATAAGAGCGCGCCGCTGGGGTCTACAATAGGGCTCAATGGACGCAGAGTGACGTTCGTGACGTAACACATTCTGGCAACTGCACAGTTACCAATTTCCCCACAATGCACCTGGATTAGCTACTTCCGCATGCTTCAAAACGCCACTGAGCACTTGCATTGAAATGAATAGCTGGGGGCGGGGCTATCCGTTCTCTATTATATATATAATAATACTCTATGATCTTACCCTTTTGATAATAGCGTGACAATATTGCGCTTTATGTTTATATGGGATTATTATGGGACCCAATGCCCCCTGCTTGGAACTCAGCATCTAGGGTAGGATGGGGGGGGGGGGGGGGGGGCTTACTTTGTACATAATTTGACATACTAGCATCAGAGCCACATGGCTCAGGAAACGTTGGTTCCCGGGGCTCATTAACAACTTACTCCTCATCTTCAATGTCTTCTTCCACGCCTCTGTATTTGTTCCTAACACGTCTGTCTTCCCCCTCTTCTTCCTCGTCGTCCTCCTCCTCCTGCTGCTCACGTTCACGTTTTCTGGAGAACCAGTTCCTTGACCTCATCAGGTAGGAGGTGGTGCCGTCTTCGCCCGTTCCCGAATCGCCGTCCTCCTCGTCGCTCATGTTCCCTTTCTCGTCCTGCCTGCCGGCCTTCATCAGGTAGGGGTTCAGGAAGGCGCGGAACGCGTCCAGGTCGCTCTCCTCCTCGTCCAGGCCCTGCAGCCTGCGGTAGGCCACCGTGTACAGCTCCAGCGCCTTGGCGTGGAAGCTCATCTCCGATGTGGCGAAGTCGCACAGGATCTGCTTGACGTCCCTGATGCGCACCTCCTCGATGGACTCCTTCAGCTCCCGGGCGGCGCGGGCCACCTCCACGGTGGCCGCCTGTAGCTCCGCCCTCCTCGCCTCCAGGTGCCTGACGCGGAGCCGCGCCTCCTGCTTGGCCACCCTCTCGCGGGCGTAGCGCGTGTGCCGGAGGGCGTCTCGGTTGCGCTGCATTAACACGCCGTAGCTCTTGAGCGGCTCCACCACGCAGGTGTCCAGCCGGTCCACGGACGCGTGGCGGCAGTCCTGCACCTTGGCCAGGTGCGCACTGAACTGCTTGATGCGTTGCTGGAGGCTCAGCGGCGTCTGGTATTCGGCGTACGTGCTGATCTCGTGCACCAGCGCATCGCCCCTGTTGCCGACGGAGCGCGTCTTGCGGACGTAGCCGGAGAAGAGCCTGCACATCTGGCCCAGGTGGTGGTCCAGGTGGTCCACCTGGTCCCCCAGTCGGCGGATCTGCAGGTCGAGGGTCCGGAGGTCCGGAGCCCTGGCGTCCGTGTAGAACATGGCGATGCAGTAGGTCTACTGAATATGGTATTAATATTACACAGAGTAGATGTGCTGGATAACGTCACAGAGAGGAATTTACGTGAGTATGGAGCTTACACAGAGTGAAACAATCTCCTTAAAATCGTCCTTAAAAGTCACCAGTCTACAGTGTGGACTCTTGGGTCCAGCTCAGAGCAGTTTCAGTAATGAATCATCCAGATAGGTAACTTGAGTCCAGATGTCTTAAATGGGATGGAGTAGAACTGTATACTGAATATTAGAGTAGATGTACCAATATCAATATTACCCACAGTAGTTATACTGAATATTAATTCAGGTTAGAGGCATTTACTCTGAATGCTGTAACGTTAATACGAAATCACTAGACAGAGTATATTTATTGAATATAGATGTATTGAATATGACATGTACAGAATTTCCACCTCCCTTTCTGACCTCACATGAACTCAGGTTAGGTCGAGTTTCCTTTTAAACATATTGATTGGTTTAAATGTTTACGTCATCATGAAGTCCAATCAGAGATCAGTAGGACATGTGGTATATTGTCCTGTAGCGTGATGTCATCATCGTTCAGAAGCTGAAATGGCTGCAGCAATGCCATGATGATGATGATGATTTGGGTTAGGATCCTTTAGGGTTTTAGGGTTTCCGGGCATGGCAATCCGCCATTTTAGTGTCTTTTGAAGGGCTGGCAAAAACTAATCAGAGTAAGTAATCTGAGTATGTCCTGTTTATTTTCACGATAGTATTTTCTTTCAGTATTTTTATTTGGCGAATGCAAAGTCCTTAAGCCAAGTAGTGCCTCCTGGCCTGCTGTATGGAGGTTGACTAATCCTCCTTCCAGTCTCTGGAGAGGGCAGGCTGCATCTTGTCTCCAGTCCTTGGCAACGACACCCCAAGTAGCATGCAATTCCCTTCTTCGCACATGAACAGTTTTTCTGGCAGCCTTTGATACAGCTACATGATATTGCCTTGTCCATTGATATAGGCCAGGCTGGCTCTGTAGATGTACAGGGGACTGCCTTCCCATCACTGAGAGACCATCCATATTCAGTGAAGCAAGGGATGTCTGGCTTCGCGATGTGTGCAGTTTTATCTATTATGGCTGCAAGAGCAGCTCTTTTCAGGTGCAGGCCAAAGGCATTTTCTGTAGGTGGCAGCAGCTTCAACAGGGTTGATCGGTTATTTAGGAACTTGTACACTCTCAGCTTTGCCAGGTCAAAGTCCTCCGAATGGTCAGCTTTTGATGCATATACAGCTATTGTGAGGTCTCTAGCCTGATTCTTGACATCCTCTGAGAGGGAATAAGAGGAATTTTCACCAAACTCCTGAAGTGCAGGGAGATCTAGACCCATGCTGGTCTTGAACCATGCCTTCTTTCCAGTGAAAAAGGGATAGCTGGTGGTATCTCTGCCACTCTGTGAATAAAGGGCAGGGCACGACACTGTGCGAGTCCAAGGGCTGAGACCATGTGATGGATAGGAAGATATGCATCCTGCTCTGTTCTCACCCACAGCTCTGGAAGGTCTAGGAGGTGGGTGGCAGCATGATATAGATGCCTATATCATGCTGCCGCCATGGGAAGGCAGTCCCCTGTCCATCTACAGAGCCAGCCTGGCCTATATCAATGGACAAGGCAATATCATGTAGCTGTATCAAAGGCTGCCAGAAAAACTGTTGATGTGCGAAGAAGGGAATTGCATGCTACTTGGGGTGTCGTTGCCAAGGACTGGAGAGAAGATGCAGCAGGATAGGTACACATGACAGTGATAGTGACTAGCAAATATTTGCATTATAATGCAGCCTGTTTTAATCATGTGTTCATTATAATTTCCCTGAAGCTGAAGTTGTTGGAAAGCATGTGCATGTCTATGTGTGAAAGACCCAAAAAGGCAGTTGCATTCATTTCATTGAGATAATCTCTCTCTTTTTTTATTTATTTTTTAATAAAAAAATAATTTCTAAGATACATTGTTTTGGTCTCTGATTTTATCTGAAGTCATTGCTACAACTACATACAGTAGAATCGGACAGGAAATATAATATCTCGTTTACAGCCATTTTGACAACATGCAAACTCAAGAATAGTCCCTTCTGTGCCATAAATCTTAGCAAATGGATTCATATTGCTTGTATTTGCAAAAGCAGTCAACAATCATGGTAGAAATTATGTTAAAGCTCTATTTTGGGAATCCACCATCTTGCAAATATGCACAATAAAGGTCCAGACACACCCAATAATAAAATTAGCTATTCCATTGAGTCTCCCATGGTCAGACACCATGAAATAGACACCAAGTTTGCGTTTCTAGCTCATCTGGTTCAGAAGTTAGAGGCAAAACCTATTTTCTGGGTCCTTACATTATGGCGGCCATATTGTGGCGGCCATATTGGATTTCATGGAAACTTGCAATACAAAAAATGTTCATATGTATACCATTGATCAACCTGTGAAGTTTCGTGGAAATATCCCTCAGTTTAAAAATTTGCCCTATTCACCCCCCATTATTAAAACTAATAGGGGCTAATATTGAGGCGGCCATATTGGACTTTGTTGTACAAATTGACCGGGTTGTCCATATAGGTTGTGATCCTACTGGGTGGATAATATTTCTGGTGGACAACTTTTTATGTCGGGGCAAATGCAGCACACCTTCCTTTGCCCCCTGGGTACAATCAATAAGATTCAGGGCAAAGAGAATGAACAAGTTGGCATCTACTTGCCTCAACCTGTGTTTGCTCATGGCCAACTCTACACAGCGACGAGGGCATTACTGACAACATTGTTTATAGCAAACTCCTTTAATTATCCAAAGACAATCGTTCAAACAAAACAGCCATTTTTTACCTTACACTGTTGTTACTACTACTGCTATAGACACTTCGCAGACTAACAATCTATTTTTAATGTTCACACACTTTGCATTTGCTACTATCTGGATGCATACTGACAAATGACCTTCATTCTTCAACAGATCTGATGTGCTGTAGTATTTCAATATTACACATATTGGGAATAGAATTATAGGGAATATTAGTACATTCTTTAATGTCATTCAAACTATTTGCATGTGCACAACATAACAACTTTATGCTCGCTGTCTTTAAACATGTCTACCATATCTTACAGATCTCTGCTGTAGATTCATGATGTGAGCAAAGAAGCCCTATCCCAGGATAGAGCGGTTGTGTGAAGGTGGTTTGAATTGTATGGAGGAGGGTCAATGTGTTGTTAGTAACACTGTAGAATGAAAGTATACCTGCCTTGTGATCTAAGTAAACGCCCACTCTGGTTGAACGAGGCCCTGACACTTCAGTAGTAATGTTATTGTGACTGAACCGGTAAGGTCTCCATCTTGCCCAAGCTTCAAATGCCCAAGACCTGTCACTGTTTTCAAAAGTTGACTTAATACCTTCTCTGTCAATGTCTTTATAAGAGACTGCTATAGCTGCCCAATGATGCCATTCTACTTCCCAGTAGCAACGCTCAGACACACTCTCTCTACACAACACTTGACAGTCATACACAAATCTCTCCGGATGTTCAGGGTAAAAGCGAATGGGTCGTTTATCAAGGCGAAAAGTCACATTCCGGTTCTCCTTTGACAGGACAAGCCTGTGCGCTGTTGTGTTCAGATCTAGTGACAGGGGACAGGAGTCTGTAAGAACACATGACAAACTATCAGAACAAATGTTGTATACCCACATAGTATAACATAGTAGCTATATACTCTATAATATAATATTGAAAGGTGTTTCAATATTAAGTTGCAGCATTATCGATACCAAGCATACATTTAAGATTTTTCTAGACTCAGTCTAGTGGACATGCATGCATGCACAGAGCAAGTCTTGCCTCTTACTGACTGCCTGTTTTTTGATTGTCTAACTACATACTAGCTGGCATTGATACAACATGCTAGATTCCAGTGGACATTTATCAGTTAACTCATTCGTAGTTTACGGCCGTAAAGCCCGTTAATTTCTCTATGTCTTTCACTGCCGGCTTCTCCGAGTCCTACCTGTTAACGTGGGCGCTCGTCCAGTTCCCATCGTGCGTGATCGGACACTGCTCGTGTGTTCGCGTATTCCATCAGCTTCTCAAATCCGTTGAAACTTTTTCAATTGATCAATAAGTTCTCCATCTGTAAGCCGCGGAGTGCAGACAGTAAGCTAACGGGCCAAAATAGAGGACGGACTTCCGCTTCCGGTTCAGGGACTCCAATGTTAAAGTTGTCCGCTCAATAATGTGTCCGTGTAGAAACCGATCACGGAGCATTAGTTCCGGCCTATTTTAGTTGCGCTTCGATAAAAAAATGTTTTTTAATTAATTTTTATTACATTTACGGGTTCTACGGGCATGGCAGAGAAGGGGTACAAAGGGGTATTTTGATGGCAGAGTTTGTGTTAAACTAAGCTTCTTTCGTGCACAACAAAACATTTGCCTACTCTGTCTGCCCCGGTAACCTGAAATGAGTTTGACAGCACTGCTTGGGCTGATCAGACATTATACTCACATTGTAACATGTCCGTTCTGGTCTGATTTAAAACATTGATTGCCAACCCTGTGACTGGAGACACAATAAATAAATAACATCATGTAATTGTTATCTAATGCCCAGTACTGTAAAGTACTCAGAGTGTTGAATCTATAGGCCTACTATAGAAACAAATGGATGTTTACCTTCATTTGGTCCCTGAGAGGAAGTTAAAGAACTGTTCCCTGAAGTCTCTGGATCAACACCAGCTAAGACAAACATGTACACACTCACAAACACACTCACAAATACACCCACAAAGATACTCAGGCTATATATGCACACATGGTCTCACACACACACACACACACACACACACACACACACACACACACACACACACACACACACACACACACACACACACACACACACACACACACACACACACACACACACACACACACACACACACACACACACGCATAAACCTCTTCCTATATATTAGAATATAGAGTATAACAACTTTTTTAATGCACCACTACACCACTGAACATCATGGACTTACATTGGGAAAAGTACTTTTCTGGGTCTGGTCTTAGGCTTTTCTGGATGTAAAACATCAAATGCAGACACTGGAGGCACACAAAAAGTAAGTCTAATGAAGTAAGTACAAGATTCTGAAGAATGACATAAAGAGACATTCCATTCTCATTTCAAATTCATCACTTAAACATCTTTAAAGATGACCAACCCTTGCCTGGTTAATAAACCAGACCGAACACAACAACTCCCCCTGGCAGTAGTGGTGTTGAGATTCTATTTCCTCAACCAGCTTCAAGGGTTGGCCAATCAGGGTTGTATGCTTGGGGCACGTGGTTTCTGTAGGCTTGGGGCAAGTGGTTTGGGGCAAACCCCAGAAATGAAAACTCTAACTGAAATCCCAGACTCTCTTCCCAAAACGAAGTGTGTGATAGAGGCTGGCAACGCCAGGCAAGACCAACCCATCACATGGCAAACATAGGCAGACTTTGCCATTTGCCCTAGGGGGGGCAGGCTTGAGCAGCAGAACTAACTTATCACACAATCCAACTACTGTTATTCATTGTGTCCACCAGACCACTAGTGTACCAAATAAAACACAAGAACAATTATGTGTGGTTAGAGCAGTGTCATTTTACAAATTGTGTTCATTATTAAGTAAAATAGCTACTTTCATTATTGGTAACACAGTTGCAGCCTACAAGAAATGCCAATAAGAATAAACCATTTGTAATCTCAGCTATAATTTGTAAATGGCTACAAAACATTTTGTTTGATGCAGGACAATAATTATTGTAAAAATCACTTTGATCACTTAAAGGCCCAGTTCAGGGAATTAAGCTATTTGTTTATAGACACATTAAACATGTAGAACTGTTGTTTCTGGACCTCTGTTAAAAGAATTGGAACTGTATCTTACAGCATTGTAGAATAAGACCACTTTACATTTTTTAATCAAGTCTGGGGTAGCATATTTTCAGGCTTTCAACCTCGTACGTATCACGGTAATACTGTAATATTTAATGAGCCTACTGTAGCCTACTTTTAATTGGCTACTGTATCAGCCTCATATCAGATACAGCTGCGCTAGCCCGGTTGCTAAGCTAACCTGTGCTCAGTGTGCTGAGCCTGTGTTCTACCCACACCGTCCTTTTATACACACACACGCACACACACACAACACACGCACGCACACACACACACACAACACACGCACACACGCACGAGCGCTGTGCGTGCGTGTGTGCGTGCATTAATCCACGGATCCACAGAGTTTGGTTAGCATAGCCTAACATAGCCTAGCTATTGCTAACTGCTAGCAAGCTATCCCATCCGCGTGATTCCTAAACCCACCAGGATTGAGTTAAGACCCGCCTCCTCTCGATAATCTTACGTATGAAAGTGCCCATGAACGTTAGTGCTGCTCGCAAAGTACCTACTACCTACTACCTACTGATCCATTACAATAATACACGCAGCATAATAGGCCCAAAGCCATATCCAAACCATAACAATTTAACTGATAATCAGTAAGAGTTTTTATTTTGAGCACAGTAGTGACAAATTAATAGCTTTCTCAGTACGTTTTTCTCTTTAGCAAAGTTACAACGTTTTCCCTTTATTAAGCACAGTACAATTAAGTCAGTTTCAAGATGTTTTTAGCACAGTTTATTTTGAGCACTGTAGTGAGAAATTAATAGTTGTGCATTGTGCAAATGCAGGCTTTTCTCAAGTACAAGTCTTCATGCCTCTGACTTTATCCACCCTCCATGTGTCAGGCAGGGATTTCAGCCACTCCTGGAAGTCCTCGCGTTTCCGCGAGGCGGGTCTTAACTCAAGCCTGGTGGGTTTAGGAATCACGCATCCCATCCACTGTCTCCCTCTCTCTCTCTTTCACTCTCTCTCTGTCTAGCGTGTGCCGTGTGTGTGTGTGTGTGTGTGTGTGTGTGTGTGTGTGTGTGTGTGTGTGTGTGTGTGTGTGCGCGCGCGCGCGCTACTGTGTGCAGCGCTGCAGCCCCACTCTCACTAGCCAATGCCAACGTGTGTGTGTGACAGTGGTGGAAAAAGTACTCAAATGTTTTACTTGAGTAAAAGTATCACTACTGTAATTTAGAAGTACTCTACAAGTAAAAGTCCGGGATTCAATTCCATTCATTTGAGGAAATGAATTGTATTGGTATGGAAAAAGTATTGGTATCCTAAAACGTTTTAAAAAATACTTATTATGCAGTAGGCTATGTCTCATTTCAAGTTTTTAAATGTATAAAAATATTTTGAAATCAGATCTACAAGCCCTTTTTACTTTTCTTTTTTAATTTGAAAATAATAATAATTATAATACTCAAGTAAAGACAAAGTACCCGAGTACTTGAGTAAATGTACTTAGTTACTTTCTTTTTGAGTAAATGTACTTCAGTGCCTTTTTTTTTTTTTTTTTCATGACTGAAAACCAAAGCAGAGACCTCTGTGAGTGGGCGTGGCTTCATACTGCACATAGGCCACGCCCTACAGTCTTTGGCCAGAGAGGCCAGAAAAATATGTATTGGATTTGACACATTTTGAAACATAATTTTTAAAACTTTTAGATTTTTTTCATGATTAAAATTGTGTCTGTTGGTTAATAATACATTACTCTGTTGTGTGACAAACTGGGAATACACTTGTTATCATCTTTATTTGACTGAACTCCCCCTTTAACATTCCAATCAATCAACTTATTGTCACCAGCTGGTCTCTGTGTGAGGGGGGAGAAACCAGTGACTATTAGTTGGATAATTCTTAAAAAAAATCTCTTGACAGGAATGGGCTAGAGACTTACTTTTTTTTCTAAATACTCAGAAATGCCTGGGGGGTGCAGTGCACCCCCTGCCCCCCCATAAAATCCGCCCATGATCGCAAAGCACTGTGAGCTTATAGTTCGGCTATTTTTGCCATTTCGGCGGGCAGACAGAGAGGCAGGCAGGTCTTAAAAACCAAAAATAATAGCCAATCTGCAAGGTAACAACTCATCAGATCATGAAGCTCTGTGAGCTTGTAGATCGGCTATTTTTGCCATTTTTGAAGACCGACGGATAGGTGTGATAATGTCTGTGCGCGCGTGTGCACGTGCACACATGCAAGAGTGTGATAGTGTTGCCGTAGGATGTATTTTTTTTTACCCGCGAATTACAGGCAAGGCAGGTGGCACTGTCATCAGTAACGTGTGTGAGCTCTCATTCACTCCAATTGTAAACCTTCTTTAAAACAGCTTTCATTCAATTCGATGATCTAAACAAAATCAATCTAAAATAATAATAGTAAAAATAATAATGTATTATTATATATTTTTCTTTCTTCAAGGTCAAAGTTCAAGGTCAACTCTGGCCATGTGGGCCTGGAGGTTAAAAACCCTGGCAGTATGAATAGAATAGAATGAGGGGGTGTGCATTAAAGACGGTCTCCGGCCAAATCATGTTTTTTTTCTTGTTTTTTTTTTTTTTACATGTTTTTTAACATAAATAAATGATTAAGTGTGTGTGTGTGTGTGTGTGTGTGTGCGTGTGTGTGTGTGTGTGTGTGTGTGTGTGTGACAGACCGACACACTTAAGATAATTGAATCATACTATTGAAATAAATGGATGTTTACCATCATTTGGTTCCTGAGAGTAAGCTGCAGTGTTCCCTAAAGTATCTGGAACATCATTAAGGCCTGCAAAGAAAGACAGACAGAAAGGTAGAAAGAATGTCACTATGCGTGTTTAGGTAATCTGCCAAGAAGTAGATGGTTGTAGGTTTGAACATGTGAATATAGTGAACAGTGTATAGTGACTTAGTACACCTCCAGACAAAGACTCACTTTGTATGACATCTTTTCTGGTGTCAGGCTCTGGTGAAAGTAAAGCATCGAATGCAGACCCTGAAAATAAAAATAAAGGCATGATCCTGAATGATGAAATAAACTGACCTAGATTAGATTGTTACTGTTTTGTTCTGTCTATTTAAACACAGTCCTGGACTGGTTGTTTCCTTGTTCAGTCTATACTGCTTTAAGCATTACTATCAGTTGCTAAAGTACAATGAATGTCTCCAAGGCTCATAATGTGCACTGCAGTGTTCATTTGTATAAACATTCTTGTGTAAATGTACAAATGAGTATAATATGTATACGCATTTGTACATTTACACAAGAATGTCTAAACGCCCACTTTTTGAAAAAAATATATAGAATACCCACTTCCAACATCACTAACGTGAACTCACACTGTATGAAGTCCTTTCTGGTCTGAGGTTCTGGTGGAAGTAAGGCATCAAAGGCAGACTCTGGAGACACAAGGAATAAGTAAAGTACACAACAACCTAAACTCAATCACGTCCCATTTTAATGATCAATGAAATAACAGTAGGCCCTACATGTACAATAACGCCATTACTATCACAATGGTCAATAATTACTTTGTATGTGTGAGTGTGCATGCAGGTGAAAATGTATCTCTCTGTGTGTGTGTGTGTGTGTGTGTGTGTGTGTGTGTGTGTCCTGTTTGTGTGCATAGAAAGATATGCATCTTGCTATGCATCCCAAACGGTATCTATAATGTGTTATAATAAACATAGTTATGAGGCATTATATTCTGCTTATACAGCTTAACAACACTGTAATTATAGAGTTAGCACTCATACATATGCATAATGCGTTATAACAATAACACATAATGAAGCTCATGGTCATGGTGTTGTTTTGGCAAGGATCATCAGTTTAATCGTGACTACTAATTGAAGCCGAGGCCGAATTGGGCCGAATCGCATGGATGAGCCCTGACAGCACATGGTTGGTGCTACAGACTCCAAATTTCGCACACAGATAGCTCAGACCTTTGCCTACGTTCTTAGCTAGGCCTCGACCCGACCCGATAAAGTCCTCGTCTTCCAGCTCCTCCAGAGTTTTCAACATACGTTCCTTAAGAGCTACCTCCATGGTGGATGCCTGTTATCAAGGGCGTCACAAGGGGGGGAAAAGTGGAACTGAGTTACAGGGCCCAAGGTGGAGATGGGGGTCCGTGGCCAAATACATATCATTTTGGGGGTCCCTGACAACCTTTTACAGATCGGTGCAGTTATAGGATACCTAAAAACACAAATAGCACCACTATGAGGCTGATTTGCGTATTGTTTGGACAAAATCTGTAGGAGTACTGTCAAATGATCTGTTTTGCAAAAATCTGCCTCCTTTTTTACAAGCATGTGTGTGTCCATTCGTCATCCAGGGTTTTGTTGTTTCAAGGTTTTTGTCTTTATATTTTTCTAATAGGGAAATTTGTATCAGACAAAAAGCCTGAAACTTTCTTATGACATACAGTAAAAGTCTGATATTTAATTAGAATGATCAACATACATATTGAGTTATTACATACTACGGTAACCACAAGTTTCCCCGGGGGTTTACTGGAGACTATCAGGACCAAACTTCCGGGTTTAACAGCAGACATACAAGCTCACGTCACGTCGCAGATGCAACCCGTTGTGAGCTTGTAAATCGGCGGCGGAACCTCGATGCAGACGTTTGCGCAATGCACTATGGGGCGTTGGAAACTCGTGGATATATTATTTTATAACAGGTTATGTTTTGACCCTGTTGGAAAAAACAAAAACAAAAACAAAAAAAAACTTTAAAACCTTTGACTGTATGATGCGAGCTCAGCAAAGTGTACCAAAGTCAAATAGATTAATGATAAACAATTATGGTTTTATGGGTCATAATCTTATCCTTCTCTCTCGTTTGTGTATTATAACCCTTGCATCCAAGGCCTCCTAGTAGTAAAGGATGTCTGGGCAGGGCATACAGCCAGGTGACATGATGGTTTGTTCAAAGGTTCATTTACTGTGTGTTGCACTGATTCCCTAGCTTTTTTCCTTGGAGACCCCCCTTCTTATGACTGAAGCCGAGACCTTTTATGCATGCATGTGCTCCCACGCACGACACGCACGTGTGTTTTCTTTGTACATGTTAACCACTTAAGCCCTATTATAATTATTAGACAAAGAATAGTGATCTACAAGCACACAATACATTGCATCATGACATTCAGTGCGCACTGTGGACGCACCAGGACGCTGTGTGAGCTTGTAGATCAAATATTTCCTTAAATTCAAGGTTTTTGAAAAATATTGAACAGTGTTGAATATTACTGACAATATATAATGATGACCCAAGCAAAGCAAGTAAATGGACTACCTCCCATGTAGACAAAGCTTCATGCACTACTATTATTAATAACTATACTGTACTAGCAGTTAGCAGTTGTTCTGTTTAAAGTAAAATATTGTTCTTACCTAGAGGTTGTAGCAGCTCAGTTTGTCTTGCCGTCAGTTTGATCTGTCAGTTAATCGATCTAACTAAGCGAATACATGAACTTTGATTCATTGTCTAATGAGGCCAGGGGGGAGGGTAATATAGGTGGTGGTTGTGTGTGCGCGCGTGTCAGACATGAGATGCACACCGCTCAGCTTGCACAAAAGTAGGCCATATGTGGCCTTCTTGAGCGTGAGACGCAAGTTGGCACCTCGTCAGAATGCAGTTCTAGTTTGTGTTATTATTAGTGTGCTTGCTATAGACGGGTTTCTGGTCCACGTTACACTGATAAGAACTAGATGCGTGCGCAGGGTCGGTACCAAAATTAGCCAATAAAAAACAGCGCTCCCCAAAACAACAGGTTTGGGGATTGGTAGGAATTGATTACATGATACAGTCACCTGTGCATTTAGTCTCAATGTTTGTAAACAAGAAACCCGTCTATAGGCAACACACTATTATTCTAGGTCCAGGAACTTTTATGCCAGCTAAAGTAAATCTGTTTTTTGTTAACCTTTTTTGTTCATTGAGGTCAATGGATGTTTTTTTGAGCGGTGGTTACACCGTCTCCTATACGTGGCCGTGTGTGTATGCGTCCGTGTGTGTGTGTGTGCGTGTCTGTATGTAGCCTACAGTACCTTTTGTGACCACACGTTAAGGGAGGGGCGCTGTTGTTCAGGCCAGGCCAGACACACACACACACATATACTGTATACTGTATATATAATATATATATGTTTTGCTGTTGCGCGGCCTCCGCGACCACCGCTCAGTTCACACGGGTGTGATTTATTTTTTATTTTTTTTGTAACCTTTTCTGTAATCCCAAGTCTATTTTCTGTCCCTTTTCTGATTGGGCAATATAATGTCATCAGACAGGGGTGATAATGCAATCGGCTATTTTTATGGGTCCATGGGAGACATCACATTTCTATTTGGGGGTCTCAGGCAGTGAAGTCAGTGCTGCTGTATGGGCCTGAGACATACCCTCACAGTGGAGTCAGTACTGCTGTATGGAGCAGAGACATGCCCTCACAGTGGAGTCAGTACTGCTGTATGGAGCAGAGACATGGACCCTCACAGTAGAGTCAGTACTGCTGTATGGAGCAGAGACATGGACCCTCACAGTGGAGTCAGTACTGCTGTATGGAGCAGAGACATGGACCCTCACAGTGGAGTCAGTACTGCTGTATGGAGCAGAGACATGGACCCTCACAGTAGAGTCAGTACTGCTGTATGGGGCAGAGACATGGACCTTCACATTGGAGTCAGTACTGCTGTATGGAGCAGAGACATGGACCCTCACAGTAGAGTCAGTACTGCTGTATGGAGCAGAGACATGGACCCTCACAGTGGAGTCAGTACTGCTGTATGGAGCAGAGACATGGACCCTCACATTGGAGTCAGTACTGCTGTATGGAGCAGAGACATGGACCCTCACAGTGGAGTCAGTACTGCTGTATGGAGCAGAGACATGGACCCTCACAGTGGAGTCAGTACTGCTGTATGGAGCAGAGACATGCCCTCATAGTGGCATCAGTACTGCTGTATGGGGCAGAGGCACGGACTCTCACAGTGAAGTCAGTACTGCTGTACACAGGAGTCCATCACTGTTGCGCACTAGACCTCTGGGAGATGGATTGATGAGGTCGAGCGCCACACCTACCATCAGCTCACAGTACTTACTGCACGACTTTCCGCACCCAAGCCAGGTTACCAGGTGCTGAGTTGGCGGTGCCCAGGATCGAACCAGGACCTATGACCTTGTGGTCCAAAGGCAAGTGGTCCACCGACTCTGCTACCGGACAAACATAACATAAACATAACATACATACTATACAGTCTATATATTTGCATTATAACACATTATAACACAAACAACATAAAGACCAGAGTAAGAACAGCTACATTTTATTCAACATGGTATGAAACAGGAAGGACATGAACATTTGCATATAATTTGCATATCAAGAGTAGTTAAGTCGCATATTTGGCTCCGTCCTCCATTCTGTTTCACCATGTACCGAATATAAACAATAAACTTGGCGTAATTACAAATTTATACACAAACAAAACGGAATAAAAACCTCAAAACAAAAGAAACAGTCCTGGTTCCGTAAACGTCCTTATTGCTTTTTACATGTGCTGTTCCAGGGTCGGATAAACCATCTCAAAACAAATAAAAAACTAATTAAAAACCCCAAAAATCTGAACGTGTCTCCTTCGCTATTTAAATAAAACTCTCTGCAATAAAAACAAAATGTCTCTGAATCCAACACATTCACACCGACGCAGAGATTATTTACAACTCAGATATTCTGTATATATTTAACAATTATAAATCTACTTTGCAGAAATAAAAGTGGCAACTCTCCGTCAATTATAAATCAACTTCTTTCATATAGAAACCTGCTTTCTTTGACACAGGAAACAATGAATGATTGAACGTAAACTGTTAAACCACTTACACCTGGGGTCCCAGCACAGGGCTCTGTATTAGGCCCAGTCCAGTTTTTTTTTTAATCAACCCAATCTCTTTACCAAAAATATCTCACAAGCTTGTAGATCAGATATTTAGTAGCTTCGGCTATTGGCTACTATTGATCTACAAGCATGTCAGCTTGCAGAATGTTTGCACCAGAATAGGGACGCTAGTGTTTGAGCTTAATTTCTGAAAATTCCATGGCAAGCGACAGCGTTGTGCAACGGAGTATAAGTTAAAGGGGATGTAAGTGAAAACAAAAGCTTTTTGTAAACAAGGGGGTAAAATACCACGTTAGAGCTCTATATTGTGATAGTAATTGTGCAAGTTTAGGAAATGTAATCTAGAACAACGCTTCTCAAACTTTCCAGGTGGCGACCCCCCAACATAATATTTGAACTGGGGAACCCCCCGCCATGACAAACAGCAGAATTGAGGAGTTACATTTGGTTGGTCATGGTTTCGACTAGGTTCCACAGATAAATATTGTGAAAATATCCGATCCACACGCTCACATGTGAACATGTAGATCGGCTATTTTCACAATGTGTGCCTCTTTAATATTTGACAATTAATGTTTAGACAATCTTTTATTCTTTTATTCTCAGTTTGTTGATTATTCTTGACACATGTAATGCTTTTTTTTTTTCTTCTTTTTTCTTTTAAATTTAGGGGTATTAAAAGGTCTTAAAAGTCCTTCATTTGTCACTTTAGAAAAGTGCAGATACCCCGCCTACACTGTATGTTGGTAAGATTCGGGGGGCCCCAGCAAAACTACTATATAATATAGTACATCACTTTAACACCTTTAAACAACACACAGACAATTTCATTTGGGGGTTGACATGAAACGTTCGACAACTGCTGGTTTTATGGCCTTATCAACAAATGTCCATCGTCAGGCCACAAACATGGACACATGAGAAGATGCAGAGGTAAAATAGTCCTTTAACTTAAACTAAAAACCCAAAAGTCCTTCTGAAGTTCTTCATCTCCCTTGATGTCACATCATCATTGCTATAGAGTGTTTGTTCAGTAACAGGACTCTCCCCGTCTCTCCAGCTCTTAAATAAACAGAACATACGGTACATCTTCAGGTCAGGATACCAATTTTTATCAAACTCGGAGAGAGCAGGATAAACGAGTGAAATTGGAAGTGAGGGGAAAAAAATAAAACACAAGCAAACAAAAATGGAACTGGAACACTGTACAAACAATACAATCGTATCTGAGAAAAGATCGTTGGTAGGATAACATTTATATTCAGACCTGAACATGTATTTTCTGTGTACTAAAGACAGGAGAGACATGGAGACCCCTGTTACTGAACAAACACTCCATCACATTACTATCACAATATAGAGCACTATATTCAACAGAAGAAATGAAGAAAAAAAAACACACCACTTTTGAAGTCTTCATAAAAAATGAAATGAAATCAATAAAAACAATTAGCAGAAATAAATCCACATACAATTGTGTTAATTAATACAAACCAGATCTAAACAGGTGTGTCAGTACGAACGTTAACGTGGTCATTTAATCACTAATAAAAAATAAATAAAATAAAATAAAAAAACGCTTGGTGATCCCACCACAACACCCCTGGGTGCTGTGGTGGGATCACACACCTTGTAGGTGGCACTGGGGTCCCCCAGGGCTCTTTACCTGGTCCACTTCTTTTCCCACCCCTCGACTCCAAATCTCTTGGTAACAGCAAGAGTGGACACCTAAACATTGTGGGCACCTCAACATTAAACTGTCTGTTTTCTCCTCTCCAAACTAAAACTAAAAACTAAAAAAATAAAGGAATTGGAAAATGGCCTGAAGTAATTTAAGGTGTGATTTGAACATATTGCTATAATTGCTACAAAACCTGGGCATAGCCACAGTCATAGAAGTTGAAGGGAACATTTAGGTTCGATGATGCTGTACCGTGCATGTTCACATCATGCATACTTGTATTATTTCACACCATTTTACAAATGTATTTATATATTTTTTTCAATTTAACATTGAGGCGCCTTCATTCAATCACTTCTGCAAAAAATGTCCGACCTACAAGCTGGCGACGGATTGTCGGCTTGCAGATCGGCGATTTTCCGTGGAACATTCGTAAACAGAACATGGACACTAGATTTCTCGATAAGACGTTCCCAAAGTATCCAAATCGTTTGATAAAAAAATTCATAAAACTAAAATAAAACGGCGGTTTAATTAAATCGCTTGATCAAAGGGCGGTTTAATTAAATCGTTTGCTCAAAGCGACGTTTTAATTAATACTGACAGAAGTGCTTCCTGGAAAGTTTGACCTCTAGGGGTCAGAGGTCACAGAGAGGCGTTGGCGTTCTTCATGCTGTCTGCTCTCTGCTGCCGCCTGCTGGGCCTTCAGGTGTACGTCTTCACTGAGGACAGAGAGACAACAACAGCAACGTGTCAAGGGCAACACATACTCCCGGGCGGCATCTGAGCTTTTCTTGGGGAAAGGGGAGGTGGCATAACTACTAATCGATGTCATTCCGAACTTGTCTCAAGACTGTCTCAGAACTGTTCCTCGGAACTTGTGCAAATGATTCTCCGTACTATTAGTTCAGGAAGATTTTCCAATGTCGGGTATTGTCCAGACAGACAGACAGACAGACAGACAGATCAGGCCCAAACACCAATGACTAGGGGTGTAACGATATAGTAACTGCATCGAAATATCGTTTTTAATTAAAAAAAAATCTAAGTATATCGAAACGAAAACAGCAAAAATCGGATCGAATCGTTTAAATTTGTATCGCATCGAATCGGCAGTGCAAATAATCGATTGTATCGATACTACCTACTTGTGCATTGCATTTAGCATTTTTAAGAAGAAAAAATGAAAAGGAGGGCTTTAATTACTTTTCCTTTCCATATAGCTACATTGGTCTTTCGATAAATGTGTGTAATCTCTGTGTTCATGTCAAGGTCTGGGTTTGTCCATATGGTATGTGTTCAAATACAATGTCCATGTATTCGCCAGATAATCACAGTGTTTACTTATTTATATCCATAATAATACATGCTTCCCTTAAAAACCTGCACTATCCACACTTTTCACACAGATTTAATTTCTTTGCTAAATAGTTCCTATATCGATTTTAAATCATTGAATCGAATCGTATTGTATCACCATGAATGAACCAATATCGTCCATGTATCGTATCGTCAAATATGTATCGTGATATGTATCGAATCGCTATTAAAATGTATCGTTACACCCCTACCAATGACGCATCAGCAACACATCACATCACCCACATATAATGAACACGTCATTAACATATAATTAACACACTGTTAATATGTGATTAGCATATTCGTTAGCATGCAACACCAACACCAACAATAATTAGCACATAATGGACACAGGTAAAGACAGACGCTTACTGCTGAACTACACACACATGAAGTGCGAGCCGTCACTCAGCTGAGGGGGGTGGGGGGAGGGCGGGGGGGACACGCTTTTCACTGCAAAGACACATGCACAGACACACACGCACACAGACACACACACACACACAGTGAACATGAATGAAAGCACCATTAAGGGCTGTTCACAATAAGAACTATAACTGTAACTGTAACACAAAAAACATTGTTTTGTGGTTGTTTTTAGGCGTTGTTGGTCGTTTGTAGTGTTTTGGGATGGGACGATAATTGCCATTATCGTTTATTGGGAAAGAAATCTCAACAAAAGCATTTGCTTTTGTTGAGCTGCGAGTGTGGTTGCTGACGGTTGCTGACTATATTCTACAGTAAGCTAACTGTCATGTGAAGCTCGACCAATTGATTCCCACTCCCATTGATTCCCTATCCCTGCCATTTCCAATGGCAGCGGAAAAGTTACCCTAGTAATCAAAACAGTTTCCGATTCCCTATCCCTGCCATTTCTAATGGCAGCGGAAAAGTTACCCTAGTAATAGATAGTTTCCCCAGGACTATAAAGTGTTGCCCTGTTGGGCAACCACACTAATAACTATTAATTTAGCGAATGTCTGTCTGTCTGTCTGCCCGTCCGCAGTCTGTGTCTGACCATCTGTCTGCATGCTGACCTCACTGATACTAAACAGTGTCGCCACCGCATGCTGAATCAATGCCGAAATTTGGAGAAGAGCATGCTGACATCATTGATAATAAACAGTGTCGCCACAATGGCTGTCTGGCTGCATGCTGACGTCATAGTACTGACTGATACAACGCGTATTGCACAACTGGATGTCAATGGTGACTGTTCTGCCGGTCTGGGTTCTCCAACATTACTTCTGAGACTCCTACATTAAATCTCTCATTAGCCGGGGATCCAGTCATCAAAATGGGAGAGGACCTGTGATGTTCTGCCGCACTTTTTATTTCTGTTTTATCTATTAGTTTGGTCATTAAGGTCCACAGAATGAGAGGCCTGCTCTGCCGGAAACATCGCGAAAAAAGTTATGGCCATTCGCATAAACTGTGAAAAGTGGAAAAAAGTGATGACTCATCACTTTTCACAGATTCTGCGGGCCAATATTTTGCCCAAAACAAATGCTTGCAATGGATTCAGAATGATGAAGAACCCCTAGTTTGACCCCTCACATGCTACTTAAAGCAGATTTCTTTTCTTTTTTGAATATTTTTAGTGGAGTCAATGGGACAGTGAATATACAAATGGCCATAACTTTTTTTCGTGACGTTTCCGGCAGAGCAGGCCTCTCATTCTGTGGACCTTAATGACCAAACTAATAGATAAAACAGAAATAAAAAGTGCGGCAGAACATCACAGGTTCAACCCTATTCCTTGAGCTTTTGGGCATGTGGATCCCCGACTACATATACTGTAAGTGTGCATACCCCCGGGCACAGGACTAGTGTTAGTGGTTTGTACCTGTAGTGTAGACAGTTATATGTTAGTGATGTGTACCTGTGGTCAGTTTGCTGCGTCTGGAAGCCTGAGCAGCCAGATCATATGAGATGTTGATGAGCTTCTCCTGATGAACAGAACCCGAACCGTCCTGCTGCTCATCCTGATCTGGACTCAAACTGGGAACAACATTCTGCATGCTGGGGAAAGGAAACACACACACCACACACGCACACGTACACGCACACACACAGTCTTGTCGTCAAGATTATTGGATTGGTATGGATTACACCAGTAAGGCAACCTTTTGTGGACACTCGCCGATTCTCTTTTTCTTTTTCTGATGTTGGAGCTCAAAACCTTTCCATGTCAAGGACCCCAAAACAATACGTATTTGGCTGATGTGAAGTGACGATAAAGCTGATTCCGATGTTGTTGTATTGTGTTATAACTTATAGCAATGTGTTATTGTAATGTAGTGTGTTATCTTCAGGTAAGTTTACCTGTTTTTGGCGATGAGTGCTTTGATGCGATCGACCTTCTTCTGTTTGTCAGCTTCCTGTTCAGGAATGGACGTTTCTTCAGACACACCCAGCTACCAACAGAGACCAGCAGCCAAGTTAGGGTTTAAAGATCAGTGGGTCTTGTGTCAAGGACCCCCCAAAATTATGTGTATTTGGCCGAGGACCCCCATCTTAAAATGTGTTCTTCCAGGGACCTACAGAAGCAAGGATTACAAGCTCATAGCGCGGCACCGAGTGCCACACTATGAGCTTGTATATCTGCTATTTTTGAATAGCTAAAGTATAAAACAACGGTTAAAATGTTTAAAATCTAAAGTGACACAAACAAACACAAATGCTTTCCAGTTCCAGGTCTAAATGGGTAAAAAAAAAAAAAAAAAAGTAGGTCCCCGACCGACTGTTTGGGGAAACGTGTGTGTGTGTGTGTGTGTGTGTGTGTGTGTGTGTGTGTGTGTGTGTGTGTGTGTTGAACAGTACCTGCTCCAGGATCAGAGAGTCCATCATGGACGCCTCTCGGAGGCGAGCGATCTCCTCAGCAGGAGTCTCCTGACCTCCCATCATGTCCTGCTCCCTCATGGAGGCTTCCAGCTGCTCAATGTCGCTGACCAGCGACTCCTCCCTGCGTCTGGCGTGAGACTACGCACACACGCACACACACCCGCAAACAAACAGGCTTTAGAAAACACGCTTACAAACATTGTGTGTTCTTTGTTAACTGGGAGTTGTGGAGGATGAGTTTTTTTTTATTTGTTTTGCTATCCACTGTACAATGATGTACAGTACATTATTCTTTATTTTGAAAATAAATAAATAAGTGTAATAATAATAATAATAACAATAATAATAAATACAAAAATTAAAAATACAGGATAGGAATTCAGATTTGTTGTATGTTAAAGGGATATTTCACTTTAAAAACATTTGGTAATTTTATCATCTAATCATGCTTTTATGAACATCCTGAACAGATTTTAATTTGCTTGATTCACCTGTGCACTGCGGTTGGCCTTGTCTCTGACGAGGGCAGGGTTGAGGGCGGGGTTCTTCTTCTTGTCCCGCAGCGCACCCTGCTGGTGGCGGCGAATCCTCTCCAGCTGCTCCTCCACGCTCATCCTGCCCCGCCCACTCTCCCCCGCACACTGGTCGGCCGCACTGCGGGGGCGGTCCTACACACACAGTCAATGAAATGTCCCAATTCGCAGGTTTTTTTTTTCAATGGTTTTGAAAAGTTGAAGTTTGACACTGCAACACAAGCTGTCTTTAGCAGGATGTGCGTTTTATGTTCAACCTGCTCTCCTTGGCGTAACAGCAAGGGTGTCGCACCAAATTCTGTGCCCGCGCATGTGTGTGTGTGTGTGTGTGTGTGTGTGTGTGTTTCCTGTGAGGGCCAAGTGCTCCACATGGTATGGTGGAATATGAGAAATAGTCATTGTGAGGACCAAGATAAATGTTTTTTTTAAGAAGTTTTGGGGGTTTAGGGGTTTCCAGCCATTTTCAATGCTGTCGTTTAGGTCCTCACAGTAGAGTAAAACAAACGTGTGTGTGTGTGTGTGTGTGTGTGTGTGTGTGTGTCTCACCGCTCCTCCTGTCTTCCTGTTCTTCCTCAGAGTGACGTAGGAGGCGATGGAGGAAGACTCCGCCATGGGAGACTTTGTCCTGGGAGGAACTATCCCTACTGGGTAGGACATCCCTGAAGCACGCACACGCACAAACACAGATAAAATAAATAAATAAAAATAAATCACTTTAAAAAATATATACAGTACAGAGTACATACAGTATATTCATAGGTTTTTGGTCACAAATTTTAAGATTTAAAAATAAATAAATTGTAGATCTACAAGCTCAAGTTATGAGCTTGTAGATCTGCTATTTTTGAATAGCCACTGTATAAAATAATGGTTAAAGTTGTCCAAATCGAAAATTACACAGTTGCTTTTCCAATTTTAATGAGTAAAAATAATAATAATAATAATGTGGCACATCGTACACTAGTTATCGGTCAACAAATAAGCACACATCGGCCAGAACTTTAACTTCCACTTAAATCTAACCTCAAAATGTCTAATGTCTAACTAACCCCAACCTGAAACTTTAGCTAATTATAAAACTAATTATAACCTTAACCTTTACTATAAAACATCCATTTGTCTTCCAAATTGTCCTCATTTTCTCAAGTTCTGGTATAGAGGGTATACGTCATCATCATCATCATCATCATCATCATACCAGCAAGTTATGCAGGAACGCCTACTGAGTGGCAAAAACGACTTTCTGGCCTTGACAGCACATACACTTTGCCACTCGCTTTATGCATGCACATACCCTCTATACTTGTGGGGAAATCTGGTCCTCACAACTAGTGTGTGTGTGTGTGTGTGTGTGTGTGTGTGTGTGTGTGTGTGTGTGTGTGTGTGTGTGTGTGTCTGCACCTTTGTGTGCAGGTGTTTGTTCAGATCGCTCTTCGTTGGTTCCTTCGTCCACCTCTGCTACTGTGGTCAGTTCTGGTTCGCTCTTGTACAGCCTGTAGTCTGGACCCTATAATGGATTATAACTGTGATTATAATACAATATAGTATTAATGTATTACTATGACTAGTAAGACGCCTCTGGGCGACATGCAACCTCGCCCTTAAGGGCCAATTCTTGGCCATCTGGCCAGTGATGTATATCGGACTAGTTACCCATATATGGAGACCCCTGGTACCCATATATGGAGATCCATAGTACATCCCTTTTATGCCCATACATGGATATCCCTGTCTGAACCAGCCACTATGGGCTGTCTTCCTCCATATATGGGCATTCCCATATGAAGTCCTGTTAGATATGGGCTTAATATTGATGACATTAGCGATCTCCATATATGGGCATACAAGGGATTTTGTGAGAGTGGTTCCCATGACATCTCAATATACAATCCATTTTATGCCCATACATGGAGATCCCTATCTGAACCAGCCACACAGATATGGGCCATGTCTTGGCCATCTGGCCAGTGATTTATATCGATGACATCAGGGATCTTCATATATGGGCATAAAAAGGATTCTGGGGGATACCCATATGGACTTTTACATAGGTGATGTCACCTGTGATATCACGTGAGATGTCACAGTGATGTGTCAGGGGAACCACAGTGTCAGGCGTGACCTACAGACAGAGATATGTGGACAAGATGTGCCGGTTTTCATACTGTAGTAAACTTGCGACCTACGGTCGTAATAACTATAATACACTATAATAGTGGTCATAACGCAATAGAATTTATTATCATGTATTACAACTATATGCTGGTGTTCTAAATGAAAAGTCAGTGAGTGATTATGAAGTGTTTGGCCCTGTTGGCCTAGCTCAGACCTACACGTGGATACGTTTTAGTATCACGTTTAGTACCACTTTCACACCACTCTACCCAGGTCCTTGTAGTGGAAAACCTGGCACAAGTGGGCGGTGTGGAGTGGTGTGGTGTTGGGCCATGTCAGTGGAAAGGGGGCTAAAGTGGTTTTAAGTCAACTTCAACCCTCTATAACAGAGTATATTTATCATCAAGAAATTCCTGCAGTTCTTTTTTTGTCGTCATTTACATGTTGGTGTCTATTTACCATTTTACTGTTGTAACAGCAACAGTTAAGGGAGGAAGTTGACTTAAATTATATTGTGGTGAATTTTAAATGAGTAATTCATTAAACGATAAATCATCATGCTCACATCGCATCACATCACATCACATCACATCACAGCATCACAACCAAATCAGACATTACTTAAAAAAAAGAAACGACAAGCAGATGTGATCAAACACACCGGTGCAAAAATAAAGATCTTTTGAACAAAAAACCCAAACACACAAATCACATTGTGGATGTTTGAGTGAATGATGAGACGGACTGAAAAGGTTAAGAACCACTGCCTTGGAGGAGTGAGTTACGGCTGGCTCTTTGGTGTGGTCGCTACAATATTTAAGTAGCGGAATATGACATAAATGTAAGGTGCTATATAAAGTAACAATGTCATTCAGGGATGCCATGGATGAAAAATAAATAAATAATAATAATATAGGGTTGAAGCTGAGCCAAGAAAAAAGAAAAGAAAATCTCATTCTCAGCCAACTTACAATATGCTTGTGCGCTTATAATGCCAGAAATGTTATACATTTTTCAGTTCTCCAGTACAGCCTCCAACCAGGCTTTAAATGGTTGGAGACTGTACCGGATTTAATAGACCACTAGAGAGTGCCAACGATAAGCCCATCATGGTTTGCTATAGGCCTCATGATAACATAGCCGAGTTAGCCTGCTCCATCCGTTTACATGGGGCCTGAGCTAACGGTTAGCAGGGGAACAGTGTGGGACCGTGAGCGCCGCACGCGCGCTTGATCGTGTAATTAATCGACCAACGCCTGGGACATGCGATACATGCCACAGCCACTTTTTACCGGATCAAAATCCGACAATCTGGCTGACTGGGACTACTGAAAAAAGATGATAGAATCATATCTGGCTGGGAGTGAGATAATAATAATAGGACAGAGATTTACGAAAATATTTATATAAATTATTTTTAAGACTGCAACCAAGAGGTCCAGGCTCCTGGTGAATCGTGACCATAAAACATTTGATTTTGTGAAGAAAAAATAAATACAAATAAAACAAATATTCCAATTCCAAAAAAAAAAAAAAGTTTGGTAATTTTATCGTCTACTCAGGCTTTTGTGAACACCCTGGGCAGATTTTAATTTGCTTGATTCAATATTTAGATATTTGATATTCATTTTATCAGACACTCCCCATCCAGGGCCCATTGTAACTTCAAACTCCATTTTAACCACGATAGATACATCAAAAACACCACTCATGGTGATAGAACCCTCCTAATACGTGAGCTGGCCATGTTTTTTCAATAACCTTTTTCAGTTAGTTTTAATAACTTTTTATTGTATTACATTTTTTCCATTTTCCCCAAAAAATATCAGGTCAGCTATAGACATTGAGGCGTTAAGCTGCCTTGGTCATTGAGTCAACAATGTGATGTCACAACAGGTCAGCTATAGACATTGAGGTGTTACCTACTCACCGACTGACTGACTCACTGACGGACAGGATCTGCCGGGTTTCACAGTAAACTGCGACCTATGGTCGCAATAATACCCTTTGTTTTGGGATTTCTTTTCCCCCACAAAATCCAACATTTTCGGAAATCTCTTTGGGGGAAAAATAAATGGGCTTTCGATTTGTGGCACCAGAAAATGGCCACCACTGCTTGCCCAATAGAAGATGGAGCATGCCGGTATGATGAGACGACGGACGGACGGACGGGCAGACCGGGGGATGGAAGGTCAGAGGTCAAACAAGGCTTACGGTGTGCGAGCCGTTGCTCCTGTGGTGGGCGGGTCTCTGGAGGGAGGAGGAGGAGCGAGATGGGGGGGGCAGGGTGGGGGAGTCGAGGTGGTAGGAGCGGGGAAGGGGGGGCCGTGGGGGTACAGGCTCCTCCTCCTGGGCACAGGGCAGAGCGCAATGCTGATGTGGCGGCACCCATTCGTCCCGATAATGTGTTCATAGTTATCATTATAATACCATACTATACAAATAATTACATACTTATGATTATAATACCATGCTACTCAATAATTAACCCTTTAAGACCTGGAACACATCTGTGTCACTTTGGATTTGAATCACTTTAACCATTATTGTATACTTTGGGTATTCAAAAACTTTAACTTCACTATAATGAGCTTGTGGAACTTGAAAAATCGTGAACATTTGTGCAAATGTTTGAATATATATTTGGTAAAGCGAAGATTTGTAACTCAAATCTTTGCTTCTGGGTAGAGCTTAAAATTTCAGCCCGAGCCCGACGGGAACCGACGGGTCGGCGCAGGCTGGGCCGGGCTCCATTGGTCACGTATATGTCGGGTTTTTTCATGTCAAGGACCACCAAAATGACATGTATTTGGCCACAGACCCCATCTCAAAACATGTTGTTCCAGGGACCCCCCAGAAGCAAATATTTGAGTAACAAATGTTCGCTTTTAAAAAGATATATTCAAAGAAAAAAAACACATTTTTCAATAGTTAAAGCATTCAATAATTCTAGGCCTAAATGCGTCTAACAAACCCTAGATGTGTCTTCTGGGTCTCCACCTGAAAAGAAAAGATGGGAACTCCTCCAGATGTTCCTCACCTGGTTTGTGGAGGTGTGCGAGGTGTTTCCAGGTGTTCCTCACCTGGTGTGTGGAGGCGTACAGGCCGCCCGAGTCTCCTTGGCTCCTCTGGGCTTTGTGTTTACTCAGAACCTCCATGACATCCTGGATCCTCCACAGCTCCTTCTGGATGTGCACGTGCTGCCGGCTGGGAGGCTCTGTCTGCACGCGCACCCCCACACACACATTTCCATTTTCAAAGATTTTCATATAGTTTCAACAAAATTCAAATAGTGGAAATAGCAGACCTACAGTACCAGTAAGACTCCCTAATCGGGAGATAAGCGACCGTCAGGTCGCACACACAAACTTTAGAAGACAATCGTAGCCAATCGGGAGGGAATATGGGAAATGGGACAGATCCATGTTGATGACATGACTTTAGAGATATGATACTGTGTACCGCTTTGCGTGTCCAAAAATGTGTTTTGCAAAAAATAACTGCATTCATGGTCTGGAGAGGGCACTTTTTACAGACAGATAAAAGGGCAGGGGCTCAAGCCTATGTCTATGTATGCACGTGCCTGGAGCTTACAGTACCTGAGGACTCCCAAGGGCCTCCAGCTGCTCCAGCAGGTTGCTCTTGGCCATGTTCACGTCACCTTCCAACCGATCGTAGTCTCTCCACGAACGCTCCAACTCCTACATGCGCGCGCACAAGCGCACACAAGCACGCACACACATACGCACACAGTTAAAACAAACAATCTAATGCCTGCATTGTGAACACACATGTTTCTTGTTGTTAAGTAGCTAATTATCAACGGTTATACCGTTGTTGTCATCCCACCCCCATACATTCATTATGCCACCTTTAACGTGCCAAAGGTCAAAGGTCTTACGGCAGAGACTCGGGACAGTTCCCGGCAGGTTCCCAGAAGGCCGTTCTGCAGGTCGTCTCTCTGCTGAACGATGCTGTTCAGTGCCGACGCGTCACTCTCACAGCCAATCACCTCGATCTCCTGACTGGCCGACAGCAGTGCCGTCTCTAGAGTGTGCTGCGCACACAAACGAGCACACACACACAAGCACACACCCGCACACACACACATAAACACGCACACACACACACAATATTTAGCAGACACTCTTAATCCAGAGCGACTTACAATAAGCAAGGACAGCACAGGGTAATACATCAATTGCATAGAAATAGTAATCTAGGATCGTAGGTAAACCGTAATCGTCATTCGTCAGTCCAACGTTAGAATAACCCAAACATTCTATAATCAGTACTAGGGATGGGACAATATGAAAATTTCATATCACGATTATTGTGACAAAAGAAATCACGATTTACGATATCATCGGCATAATCAAAATCTATTATCGTGGTTGAACATTTGCCCACAACGCGTCGCAACGCAACGTGTTCGGTCGTCGAGGCTAGGGCAAGTGCTACGGTGAGTGCTACGGTGAGTGCTACAGGCTAAGGTGGAGTCTGAAGAGGTGAGTCTTCAGATTATGGCGGAAGCTAGGGAGTGAGTCTGCAGTTCTAATTGTAATGGGGAGTTCATTCCACAGTTTGGGGGCCAGAAGGCAGAATAGTCTGGGACGTGTGGAGCGTTGTCCCGGATGTTTTAGCGGAGGTTCTGCCAGCTTCCCTGTGTTAGCTGATCTGAGGGAGGGGCTGCAGGGACACACATCATTAGATTGACAGACAGACAGACAAACCTTCTCTCTGTGAAGCTGTTGCAGTTTGTTCTCCTGGAGTCTCACGGTCTTGTCCTGCTCACACAACCTGCTGAGTTTAGCCTGCGTACACACACACACACACACACGCGCACGAACGCACACGCGCACACACACACACACACACACACACACACACACACACACACACACACACACACACACACACACACACACACACACACACACACACACACACACACACACACACACACACACACACACACACACACACACACACACACACACACACACACACACACACACACACACACAGGTCAGCACAGAGAACTACACACAACCTGCTATAAAGACATGTTTGCATATGAATGCACCATGATCTGTAGGCACTGCATACCATGCACACTATGGTTTCAGGCAATAGAAGCATAGCTTATATGCTATGGACTATTACATATTAAAGTAAGTTAGGCAGTATGTGTTCATAGTGGACTTACATCAATGTCCACCTCTTCAGGTCGACACATGTAGGCGGGTTCTCTGTAGTCTTCTGGACTGAACTGCAGGGGGAGACAGAGACACGGTCAGAAAGACAGACACACAGAACACAAACATGTTGCATTGAGGACATCTGATGCAAAGCAAGTTTCTCTTATTTTATTTAAAAACAAAATCAAGGGTGTTCAAAGTGTGGCCCCGGGGACAAATGCGGCCACATTTCATACGGCACGCGGCTTCGTTCCTAAATTGTACTATAAATGGCACGCCAGCACTGTCAAACAAGAATATTTTATAGTATAATTTGTCAGGATTTCTTGTTGTCTCATTTTGAAGGGGTCAAGGAAAGGCTATTTTGTTGTATTGTCTTGCATGTCTGGTTACATTTGCTAATGTGAGCTATTGTGTTTTCTTGAGAGCACTCACCTGACAAAAGATCATTGATATTAAATATTGATGTTGACAGTAAAATATTGTAATTGCGATGCATGCATGTGACTTTGTTATGGTCCGACCGAAAGTAAAATTTGTCAGGAGATACAGTCGGCCCTTGGGTGTTTTAATATTTTCTAATGTGGCCCCCTTTGAAAAAGGTTTGGACACCCCTGTCCTAAGTGTTTCTTTTACATAACGATTTGTGTAAAGCACATTTGATTGCCTTGTTGTTGAAATGTGACACACAAATATCTCCTTGGCTAATAGTGCAGCAAAACGGCTGGGTTTTGTCCCTGGAATTGTGTTTTTCCACTGAACCAGATGAGCTGACCGCTACCAGGCCAGCAGCCAGGCTAAACGCAGTGCAGTGATGTTTCAAACTTCAGCAACAATGCAGTGGTTTAAGGATCGCCCTGCGAAACAAGATGGCTGCCCCCAGGACACCAGCTCTACAGCCGTTCTGTTGTTCTCCGGCTTCACACTTTGGATAAGCGGGTCTGAGGGCGATTCTGCTCGTCTGGTAGCGTGGTCGACTTCACGTTTTTTTTCTTTTTTTCTTTTTTTTACTGTAAAAGTATCTATACTGCAATGTAGAAAATACTCTGTCCAGAGTTCAAAATTTAGTTAAAGTACAAAAGTATTGCTATCAAATTGTTCTCAAAGTAACAAAAGTCAGTACTTATTATGCAGAAGGTCCCATTTCACAATTTTCAAAAGAGTAAAATGTATAAAAGTCTTTTGAAAATATCAGATCGGCTATTTTCAAATGGCCAAAATGTACGTATATAGGGTTGAAATGGTTAATGTATGTTTTGTAATAACAATCAAAATCTACAAAGTAAGTAGTAGTAACTAAAGTTGTCTAATAATTGTAGCGGGGTAAAAAGTATAACATTTGCCTCAGAGATGTAGTGGAGTAGATGAAGAAGTACTGAAAACTGGAAATATTCCCGTAAAGTGAAAATACCTCACAATCATACTTAAATGTCATCTAAACGACAGGACAGGACAAAAGAACACAAAGACAGCATTCTTTGTTCTCATGTTGTTCTGTGGTTTCTGGAGAAAGAACCAAACTCCACAGAATAGAGGAAACTCCATGTTGTTGGACAACAATAATGGGGGAAAAAAAAGACCATCATTCACTTCAGGGTCAGTAATGTCTTTGTACATTTCAGTTACTCATCATATCTGCCCTGTGCAATCTTTGATTACCAAGCCTAAAAGCCAAACGTTCCATTTTGCAACGGCCAAAAACACAGTTGATGATCGCAATTGTTTGTGTGACAACTTCAAGTTTGTAATCGTGACAGCCACACACACACACACACACACGATCAAACCACACACCTGGTTGTCCAAATAGTGAAGGTTCCTGTGAGGCTGAGGCGATAGGAAGTCCTTCAATTAGCGGCAGAGAAGAACAGCAAGCAACAAGAAAGAAAGTGAGACAGATGAATCCAGCACGCGCGCGCGCGCACACACACACACACACACACACACACACACACACACACACACACACACACACACACACACACACACACACACACACACACACACACACACACACACACACACACACACACACACACACACACACACACACACACACACACACACGAAATGGCACAATAGAATGATGCATAAAGGAAAGCAGAGGCAGCGTTTCAAACACATTAGGGTGCAATACAACATGAAGGATGATTGCATAAGGATGTAACTGATTAACAATTAAAGATAACGACTGCTGGTTGGGCGCTGCAGGGCAATAAGCCAGGGACTGCAGGGACACATGGACACTGATGATGATGATGACACTGCACTCTCACTACACTATTAACTAATACCATGCTATAACCCGAGTTTCCTGAGTTATTTTTACTTTTTTTCTTTTACTTCCCACTTCCAGTTTCAGCATGACCGCAAACAGGAAATGCATGTTCGACCCTGGAACAACTCGATTTTGCTATCACTTTCTGTTCTTGCTGTTTACTTCCTATGTAAACATAACTGCAGCTATCTCATGAATGCCTGAACGGATTTCCAAGCAGACCTTTTTGTTTGATAGCTGTGAACGGTTTGCACATGCTTGGTGCATGATCAGTGCACCATCATGCAGGTAATAAGGTAAGGTAAATCCAGCAGTAAACCCAGAAAGTGAAACTTAAATTCAGGCAGGGAATGAGTTAAATGTATCGTTACACACCTGGGCGGGGTTGCACCAGCTGTTACTAAGTTATAACGTAGCCTAGTTGTAACGTAAATGGCTTCTAAGTCAAGACTTACGCATTACTAAAATGTCAGGTGTCGCACCACACAAATTTGTTCTTACGTATCTCTAAGTAACAACTAAATATTTACACCACCCCTTGGGCAGCACTAAGCCCTTACTAAGTAACATATCTCTATGGGAGAAGAGCAACTTCACTACTAACGTGGCAGACAGCATTATATCGGATATTTAATGAATTCAACAATGAAACGACCCATCTGTTTAAAACATACATTAAGCCCTATATATATTTCGGCCATTTGAAAATAGCCGATCTACAAGCTGACGATGTGTCTGCTATTAATAGAGTATTTCTATATTGCAGGATTGATACTTTTTTAAATTCATTTGAGTACTTTTCAACCACTGCAGCACAACAGCGAATTGAACGGTGCGCTCTCTTCCCCTGTGTCTCCAAATATGCGTTGCCCTGCATACTTCACAACGGGGGATACAATCAGATTCAGGATACAATCATATCATTGACTTGTGTACTGTACTGCACATGCCAGTGGAGAGACGGAGGTCTCTGTTGACAAAAGACGATACAAGCTTTATTTCCTTACTAGAAATAGCTTGCTTTCATTGGATTCGGGAGCTATGACGTCATTTTATGCGACTATACATTACTTTAGGAACAGTCTACGCATTACTAGTTACGTTATGCCTTGGCTTAAGAAGTCGTGGTGCAACACCTGTTAGTAACTCACTTAGTTACAAACTAACTAGTAGTTACTAAGCCTCTAGTAAGGACTTTACTCCCTAACTTAGGGCAGAACTTACGTTCTGGTGGTGCAACTGGCCCCTGGTACACAGGGTTAACCAATTAATGACTTCTAAGACCTTTTTAATACCTCTAAAATTAACAAGAATAATTAAGGCCAATACTGAGCCAAAGCTAATCAACAAACTAAGCCATAACAAATGCTCAAACATTGGACAAATTGGCAAATTATGAGGCAAAAAAAAGAGTGAAAATGTGATGCCTCAACTCCTACAAGTCCAAGTGCTTGTCAGGGTGGTGAGGGGAGGGGGAGGGTCGTGGCCTGAAAAGTTTGAGAACCACTCCTTTAAGGGGACATGATGACATTGACCGCATTCATTGCTCAGAAGGCATTCTTACTGCAGCAACAAAGCCTGGCCTCCGCCCTGACCTGAACATACACTAGACTGAACTGGACGGAGATGAATGATCCATGGTGAATGAAAACGGCACACACGCACACATGTTTGTATTACTATACTTGAGAGGACAAGATTTGGACAGCAATTTCATGAATGCCGTCATTACCATTATCTTTTGGCAACTAACTATGAACAAATTCTACAAGACTTGTGGGGATGTTTGGCCCTCATAAGAATAGTAATATCCTCGCACCAGCGCACACGCTACACATACACACACGGTGCATTGGCGACCTCTGCTGGCCTGACCTTGGCGTTGCCTGCATCCAGGTCTAGCTGCATAAGCTGGGCTACAGTGTTGGCTCTGACGCTGTTTAGCTCAGCCTGCTGCCGACGCAATGCTATTAACAGCAAGGTTAACTCCTCTGACTGAGAGGAGAGGAGAGGAGAGGAGAGGAGAGGAGAGGAGAGGAGAGGAGAGGAGAGGAGAGGAGAGGAGAGGAGAGGGTTGCAGAGGAGTCATGCACTCAGGGTGTCATCAGCATCAACATGTATGTATCATGTACACCAGGGTCTCTCAAAGTGGGGTGGCGTTGTGCAAGTCCAGGGGTGCCTCAGGATACTTTGATAATAATTGGAATTTATCAAGATCACTTCGGTTTAACCACTTATACTTAGTAAAAAGGACCTGAGTTGCACTGTAATGTGGTGCAATCTTTTTCAGGCTACAGTACACCAAGTCTCTTAACCAAAAAATAGCTGATCTATACTCTCACAACGTGACACAACGTGAATGTTCCCCCAGAATAAGGATGCTGGGGTTTAAGCGGTTAAACGCCAAGCATAAAAGTTATTTTCGATCTGTCCTAATGGACACAGGAGTGCCCTGAACCAAAACAAGTTTGAGAACCACTGATGTACACACTAAGGTGTGTACATGATACACAAACATGTCGATCCTCATTAATGCTATTAATTAATACATTAATTAACCATGCATTAAAGAGGTGTATACATGACACAGGGAGTAAATCATGTGATATGTTTAACATACTGCACATGAGTATCTTTCAACTCTACATGAGTCAGAGGATGAAAGAAGTCTGATCACGACAAAGGAAAGAGACCGTTAGCTGGTACGGTAGTTCTCTGGTAGGTTTCACAAAAGCAATAAAGCAATTACCATGGATTATACAGAAATGGGACGATTCATACTCCACTTTTAGAGCCAAATTTATTTTCAGTTTGGTTCGGGGAGTCAAAATATCGGTGGCACCGAACAACCGAATTGATGACGGTACCCACCCCGAACGAACCCCTGAATGACGTCATATTGTAGTTAGGACAGAGCCGAACCGAAATAAATTTGTCTCTAAAAGTTGAGTATGAATCTGCCCTAAGAGATGTAGGAAACTCAACAGAGCGGAGGGCTTCCGACCCACTTGGCCGTCACCGCAAGCTTGCGTGGCTTATTGCTTTTCGAAAATAGTTACCCAATACGGCAACGTAAATCACATTTTCCAATTTAAACCGTTTTTAATATATAGTATACATTTCACTGCGAGAATAATTTACACAATAAAGTAGTCCTTCCGACTGCCAGCACAAACTGGTATGTTGCTGCGCAAATTAATGGAAAGTAAAGAGTGGCACACGTGTTTTAAAGTAGTTTGTAAGAGCTCACACATACACAGGACGAAAAGGAGCTTTCCTCTGTGCTCGCCATGTGGAAAACTCAGTTGCAAACAGTAAGTACAACCATTGATTCTGATTGGGGACTAGAATGATTTTTTTTAAACAAATAGTAGTGATCATGGAGGTTCTACAGTAGGTTCTAGTTAACCGATTTAGGCCTAGAATTATTTAATGCTTTAACTATTGAAAAAATAGCAGATATACAAGCTCACAGCACGGCACCGAGTGCCGCGCTGCGAGCTTGTACTGTAGATATGCTATTTTTGAAAAATCTTGTTTTTTTTGCAAATCTTTGAATATATTTTTTTAAAGCGAACATTTGTAACTCAAATATTTGCTCCTGGGTGGTCCCTGAAACAACATATTTTGAGACGGGGGTCCGCGGAACCACTGATTTAGAAGAAGGATTTAGAAGTCTTGAAAAAATAGCAGATTATAAGCTCGCAGCGCGGCACTCTTTGCCAAATCTTCAAATCTTAAGTGTTACAGTAGGTTGTAATTAACACTGAGGTTCTGCAGTAGGTTCTAGTTAACATGGAGGTGTTACAATAGGTTGTAGTGAACATAGACTTACAGTTTTTCCTTGCAGAGACTGAGCGCTGAGGTTCTGGACAGGAAGACCTGCTGGTGACGCCCTCCTTTCACCTGGATACGCATACTGAACACATGAACACATGTTTAATGTTTATTTCGATTATCTTTTGTACATACTGACCAGGAAAGTTTGTTTTTAATGTCTCTTTTAATTAGCACAAATTAAATGTTATGGATCTGTATTTCCCAAACAGACCCATCTTTGGGTCACCCCTTTATTTTCAAAAATAACTTCATAAAACAATCAAAGACATTCCATTAATTAGGAATAAAGCTGCATGAATATAGCCAATCTACAAGCTGCAACACCCACATGCAGCTAAGCATAAAATAACATTTTAGTGTAGTTTTTATTTGTTGATGAAATTCTCAGTATATTTAGCCATAGCTTTAGTCATCATAGCTTTAGTTTTGACATATTTAGCTTTAATCGGTGAATAAAAAAGGTAGTTTTTTTCACGGATTCTTTGTCCACCACTGGTGTGTAAGAGTCGTACCTTGGTGGCGTGGGTCCTGTGGCGTCTGTCCACGCTGGCGTCCCCTGCTCCGACGCCGCGGTACACTGGCGACGGCCCCTCCGAGCGCGCGCTGCTCATGTTGTAGGAGCGCATGGGGGAGAGGTAGCCTCCCCCTCCTCCCCCTCCATACATGGAGAGAGAGCCGTGGGAGGGCGAGGGGGGGATAGAGGGGCCGTGCGACACGCGGTCCGACAGGTCCACCATGGTCTTGGGGCCGGGCATGTTGTTGGCGTAGAGCCCGCCGCCGCCACCACCCCCTCCTGGCGGGCCGCGGCAGTACGCCTGCCGCTGCTTCCACTCGTACAGCTGCCACAGGGTGGCGTCTCTCACCGGCCGGTGCTGGGTGGGCCTGAAACCACGAGGAGAGTTTAGTTAGCTGAGTGGGCCTGAGACCATGAGGAGAGTTTAGTTAGCTGGGAGGGTCTGAGACCACGAGGACAGTTTAGTTAGCTGGGAGGGCCTGAGACCACGAGGACAGTTTAGTTAGCGGGGTAGGCTTGAGACCACGAGAAGAGTTTAGTTAGCTGAGTGGGCCTGAAACCACGAGGAGAGTTTAGTTAGCTGGGTGGGCCTGAGACGACAAGGAGAGTTTAGTTAGCTGGGTGGGCCTGAGACCATGAGGAGAGTTTAGTTAGCTGGGAGGGCCTGAGACCACGAGGACAGTTTAGTTAGCTGAGTAGGCTTGAGACCACGAGAAGAGTTTAGTTAGCTGAGGAGAGTTTAGTTAGCTGAGTAGGCCTGAGACCACAAGGAGAGTTTAGTTAGCCGAGTAGGCCTGAGACCACAAGGAGAGTTTAGTTAGCTGAGTAGGCCTGAGACCACAAGGAGAGTTTAGTTAGCTGAGTGGGCCTGAAACCACGAGGAGAGTTTAGTTAGCTGAGTAGGCTTGAGACCACGAGAAGAGTTTAGTTAGCTGGGTGGCAGGGCTTTCACAACTAGTGAGTTTTACTAGTCGACTAGTTTGATCCACTAGTAGTCGACTAGTCTATTATGTAATAATAAAGACGCTCAGATGCACGGCATTTCGTTGCAGCTAGGTTGCCATACCAACAGATACACTCGCAAACCCGCGTGTGCTCGTTACTGCAACAAAACAAAGAGCATTTCACAATTACCACATCCATTTTAGCTCCTACAATTATAAGGAATGGAAACTGGACTCATCAAAATGACTGTATCTGCCATGTCTCTCGTTAAACAAAGAACACAATAATCCAGAGATGCATGGTCAACCGTCAATAACACAAGGCTAGGCTAGCTCGCTACACAAACACTCCTCCTTCTTTAAATTACTTCTAATCAAACAAACGTCGGGCGGTCTGTTGTGAGCTGGGACTGCCCTCACTTGCAGAAAGAAATCGACCACTAGTCGACTAGTTATTGAAAGCCCTACTGGGTGGGCCTGACCCATGAGTCAGGCCCAAAATCAACGACAACATTTTACATTTACTTTCACCATTGGAACATAATATATCAATAAAAAACACATTTCAGCTGGCCTTTCAGGCTTTGTAAACATATCTTTATATTACAAAAGAGTAAGTGATCTACTTCCGGGTCATGTATCGCTAACTTAAATACCAAACCACTTGGCCAAGATGTACTACATATGTACTAAATATAGCTTAAAAATTCAAACACCCATGTCACCTTTGCAAGATGTCGTTTCCAAACCTCTGTATACAGTTGTATTCGTTATTACCCTCATATTTTGCCTCTGTATAAAATAGTCCGCCGGTCAAATATGTCCGACCGGAAACGTGCGCTGCGGCACAATAGTTCCGCCACAATAGTTCCCCCCCCCCCAATTTTATTTTTTATTTTTTACTTTTATTTTTATTTTTATTTATTTATTTTTTCCTTTTTTTTATTATTTTTTAACTAGATGTGAGCGGCCCGAAGGGCCGCGACCCTCTAGTACAATACAATAGCACAGGACACATGACGAATAACTTGTAATGATGTAATAACTGTAGGCGTACCATTGGCCTTGGTCGTACTGGGAGGCGGGACCTAAGAGGGCGTGGTCGTACTGGGGGGCAGGGCCTCCCGGGGCGTGGCTGTACGGGGAGGCGGGGCCTAACATGGCGTGGTCGTAGAGGGAGGGGCTCATGCTGCAGATGCTGTCCCTCTGGGCCATGCTGCCTCGGGGCATGGAGCGGTAGGCGGTGTCGCTGTAGAGCGCCCCCCGGTGGCTGGAGGGCATGTTCCTGGGAAGAGTCTGGTAGGAGGAGACGCTGAGGAGACACGGCAAGAAGAAGGTTAAAAACATGTATTAATACCGTGGGATGAGCTGTCATGAATTACCATTTTTAATTTAGGCTTCGTAATCACAAATAGAGGGTATGCACGTCACATCATCATACCCAGAGGTTATGTGGGAACGCCTATTTCTGGCCTTGACAGCCCATACATCCAAACAGATAAGTCCTACCCGATAGCATTAAATGTCGTTAAACAATGTTAAACTCACTTTGCCACTTGATTTGCCATTCACTGTATGCATGCGCATACCCTCTATTGCGCTGGGCAGATATGACACAAAACATATAATCAAAATACAAATAAATTACTGACTGATTACTGATTTAATAATTTGATACTTATACTCAAAAAAGAGAAAGGAAAAAAAAGGCAAGGCAGACAAAGCTGATCTACAAGCTTACAACAGTTCACATCATAACACTCTCTGCTGAGAGAGCCACTTGTGTTTGTGTAGACGCGCAGCAAATATTATTTGCAAATATTATTTGCAAATATTATTCAACCGGCAAACGTATTCGTACCCACAACCTCCGTGGTGGTGGGCAACTACCAGTGACATTCTGATAACTAGACAACCTCTCAAAGCTTTTAGCTATGGCCGCTCCCATTACACAGACAGACAGACAGACAGGGTCATCGTAGTGTCTCTGTGTCATCCTGCTGTGATACACCTCATTAGATTGTATTCAATGACATAATCCCTCAGAGGAGAGAGAGTGAGAGTGAGAGAGAGAGAGAGAGAGATAGAGAGAGAGAGAGAGAGAAAGAGACAGAGAGAGAGAGAGAGAGAGAGAGAGATGAGTCAGCAGCAGGCATCAGTTCAGTGTCTGGCTGCTATTGGATCCATTCCTGCTGCATCAGCACACTGAGCACAGTGTGGCTGCACTGCATTAGACCTGACTGTCTGCCATCTAGAGTAGACCATAGAGTTTTGAGACAGTACCAGTATGTGTCTGGGTACGATGTCATGTCTCTGATGTTCTTCATAAGCACGCTTTAAATGGGAACTTTGTTTTATCCTGTTTTTGAGATGTGTGACTTGATGTGAGGAGATTAACTGTGGGGAGAAAAAAATAACCAATAATCTTCTCACCTTCATGCCAGAAGGTGGCAGTATTCTGCAGGAATCTGCAACACCTCACTACTGTACAAACCGCACACACCCTGCAGCTGATAATCTACCACTGGACATGGGCTGGACGTTGTTTCAGCCTTAAAGGGCCATTCACACAGAGCCCAATGATGATGATAATGATACTAACTACACATTTAAAAACTATACAACGCAAATGTACGGCAGCGTCCACAACCACAACTGTAACGGCAGCTTTACTCTTTTTTAATAACAACGGTACAGCTATCTCACCTCCTTATACTTAACAATCAGAGTCAGATTATCCATATATCCTATTGTATGTGGAGCTTTAGACTCGTATGTTGGTCTGATGAAGAGCTTCAGACCTAAACATCAGCTGGCTTTTCTTTACTTTAGTGAAACACAGACGTAGGGCATGAGAACCCCTGCTGTGCTACAATGTAGGCCAGGGGTAGGCAACTATGATGATGGAGAGGGCCACTATATGTCCACCTTCACTCTAGAGCAGTGTTTCTCAACCTTTATTCTGCATAGGCACACTTTTCATGTCCCAAGAATCCATGGGCACACCAACATAATACGGGGTGTAAATATCGTCACTGTCGGGAAGAAACCTTGTATCTCCAAGTTTCAAATTTGGAAAACCGCAGATCTACAAGCACACAACGCTTCGCACCGCAAGGCGTTGTGTGCTTGTAGATCGGCTGTGTTCACTAGTTTAAATAATTTTTAAAATGATAAATACAATACTGGCTTTCAAGCAGTTTCAAGTGCCCCTTCTCAGGGGCACACCAAAGGTCCCCAGGCACAGTGGTTGAGAAACACTGCTCTAGAGGGTCACATTGCATATTGCTTAGTGAGCCTGCCTGGTGAACCTGGTTGTCGCAGGTCCGATTCCAGGCCAGGCCAGCAATGTGTGGAAGTGTCCCTGAGCGAGATACCTAACCCCTAACTGCTCCCCCCTCAGAGCTCCTCTGTGGGCAGCACTCAGCTGTCATGTAAATAAAAAAATACTTGTCATTCTAGTATCTCATATAAAAGAGCCGATCTACAAGCTCAAAATGTGTCACGCTGTGACCGTTTTGAGCTTGTAGATCTGATATTTTTGCTCCTTTTGAATCGTTATTTTCAAATGTGTTTAGTTATACTCAGTTTAACTTTATGAACTTAAATACAAATACGTTGGACATAAAAAAGACTAACATTTATACTAATCATTAAGCTACTAACATAGACCAAAGTAATTAAAGCCGGTCATGTTTGCATGTTTGGAATTGTAACAGCTGAAATCGATAATACACCAGTATTCAGATTAAGTCAAAGTGGATGCAGCAGGTGGCTCCCGGGCCGCCAGTTGCCCACGTATGATGCAGGCATTCAGCAAAGACGTTTAGACGACATAAACCAACCTCCTTGTGTCGTCGTCGGGGCAACGGACCCTCTGCTGCGTGCGGACCCACTGCTGCAGCTGCTGCATGGAGCTGGTTCTGCTCAGGCTCCGCCCTCCGCCCTCGTTGTCATGACGACAGGGGGCGGCGGCGCTCCTCATGGACGGGGCTCCTCCGCCCTCCTCGGTGGCGGCGGCCGGTGTCGGGCTGTGGTCGCCGCCCCCGTTGACCTCCCCCGGGGCGCGGTAGTAGCAGTGGGGGGCGTCGGCCTCTGCCGCGGGAGTGCGCGGCGAGCCAGATGGCGTCGGCCTGGCGCCGTGGGGGCCGTCCACCTGGCCGGAGGCCGTCGGCTGCAGCTTGACGCTGTTGATCTGGGTGAGCCACAAGGTTTGATGTTTATTATTAAAACTTTGTGTTTGGAATAAAATTAAAATCGTAGGGTAAAGTTTTAGGTCTTTAATGTCAATACACTATGCCGATATAAGAGTAGGATATAAAAAGTCTTAACTGTGAGTATTTTTTATTTATTTAAATTGTATGTTTTCTTTTTAAAACCACTTAAACCCCAGCATCCCTATTGTGGGAAAAGCTTTCACGTAAAATAGCAGATCTACAAGCTCATAGTCTGACACATTGTGAGCTTGTAGAGCTGCTATTTAAAGGACAACTTTTTTTTTTTACAACAAGGGTTCATATTTTAGATAGTCATTAGAGAAAAGAAAATATGAGTGTTAAAATGTTTTCATTTACTTCTTCGTTTTAGTGATTTTAACAATCTTGATTTGCCCCCAACCTGGGGGCATGCGCAGGTGTGCAAACGCCTGGTGCACGATCGGTGCACAATCGTGCACGATGGCCACGCACACACCCATGTTAAAAGGTAAGAACGACATAGGATGACTTTTTAATAGCAGTAAATTAGTTAAATAATACTAGCGCTGGGTCATTGGGACCCGCGGGTGAAAGAAAACTCAATCTCCTGTGATGCTTTGGGTGATGACATCATCAGGAAGGGAATATAATCTCTGTTGGCTTCAATGCATTGCTCTGCAGAAAAACGCTTTATCTCTGAATCTTTCTCTAAATCGCATCGATCGGCGAGAAAAATCTAAGCGACAGACCGGTAACATTTTGTCTTTTCCGTGTGAAAGAAAACATCTTGATCGATATTACAACACAGTGAATTTCAACAACATGGACACGATCGTGGCTTCCGTGGGTCTTCAAAATAAAGTGCAGTCAAAGGCAGGAGGTATCTAAAAAATTAATTATATAGAAAGCACAGAAAGTGTTAAATAAAGCCTGCATGAGGTAAGGCTCTAACCTTGGTGAGTGGCGATTGGTCGTCTCTATGGAAACCGTAGCGCTCGGCCTCCTGCTGCCTCTTCTCCTCCTCCGCCGTGGGGGCGGGGCTAGCGGAAGAGGGGGCGGGGATGATGGAAGTGGGGGCGGGGTCAGGGGTGGTGGGAGTGGGCGGTTCTTCTTGCCGCTCCGACTCTCCGTTGTGGCGGTCAATCTCGTCGCCGTTGTTGTTGTGCATTTCGGGGTGCGATGCTGCCACCTGCTGGTGGTGGTAGTGGTGGTGGTGATGATGGTTGGAGACGTGGTTTACGTCCTGTGGTCCGCACTGATCTACCGTCAGCCTGTCCAACCTGACACACACGCACACACATACACACTCTCTCTTTAACAATTTATTCATGTTCATATACAGGAGCATACACGTATCGTCACTGTTGGGCAGAAACCAGCTATCTCCATAATTCAGTGCTATTGAACACCCTTTACTGTGTGGTTTTACAAATATTGAACGAAAATTATCAAAAAAACGCTTCTGACTAAACCCCTTAACTCCATTGGATCCTCAAAACCGCCTAACTCTAAGTCGTGTTAAAGTATTCAAGCAATCAATCAATATATAGTTTCGAAAATGTCAAATCATCACTTTGACTGTAGGATTTGGGGAATTCTGCGTGAAGATAATAATCTAGAGGCCGGGGGAGCCCCTCTGAGTTTAATGTGTTTTCCAGACTTAACACTCTCTAAATCCATCTCTCCATCTCACACACACACACACACACGCGCACACACACACACACGCACACGTGCGTGCCAGAGGGCGTCCGGCCATTAAAAGGAAACCAGAGCCGCCCAATAAAACGACAGCTCCATCTCTCAGGACAGAGAGAGATTGACCTGGCTCTGGCCTTTCAAGTTCTAGTTGGTAACACACACCACTGCTGCCTGACCTTGGATGGACTGGAGGTCACAACTTCAAAGACCCCCCCTTCAACCCCCCCACAGTGATAGGAGATGCTTTCCCAGTTTCCATCAGTCTCCAGTCTTTTTAAAGGCAGCAGTAGCAACACATACACACTGAAGTGTTCTGCCACATACACACACGTTTAAAGTAACTAAGTACATTTACTTAAGTACTGTACTTAAGTACACTTTTACTTTACTGGAGTGTTTCCAATATTCAGTACTTTTACTTCTATTCCACTAGGCCTACATCTCAGATGCAAATATTGTACGTTTACTCCACTACAATTATTCAAAAACATCAGTCACTAGTTACTTTGCAGTTTGCAGATTTTGATTATTTGTTAGATTATAACAAAACACACATTAACCACTTCAGGTCTATACATACAGTGCTCCAGCGATTTGGAAATAGTCAATCTACAAGCTCACAGCGTGTCATTCTGCGACATGTTGCGAGCTTGTAGATCTGCTTTTTTCAAAAGATTTGTAAAACATTTAGAACATTTGAAAATGGGACATTTATGCATAATGAGTACTTTAAAAAAAAACCTTTGGCACTTACATCTTCATGCCAATTCTTTTGTACTTTTACTCAAGCAAATTCATAATACTGAACCTTTACTTAACTCATCTGCTGCCATTTAACAATACCTTCGTACTCTAATTATGCCAAACTGTCTCCATAGACTTCCATGTAATTCATAGTGCATGGATCATGCACACCCATGCCTAGATAATGCACCACGTGTGTCCACATTGCTCACAGCTTTCAAACAAAAAAATCCGAATGGAAATCCGTTCAGGCATTCATGAGATAGCAGCCATTATGTTTTCCTAAAATGTAAACAAAGATGGCTGCCATGTTTGAAAGATGGGGTTGCTATGGGGGTTAAACATGCAATTTCGCAATCGCTATCATGCCTACTAAATGTTTTGGGGTCAAAAAATTTTTTTTGAAAACATTTTTTTTTGATTTTTTTTTTTTTTTTTTCAAAAATTCTCGGGTTCCTCGGGCGTGGCAGGGTGGTACATCGCGAAATTCTCGGGTTCCTCGTTTTTGGCAGCAAAAGAGTTAATACTTTTACTTAAGTAAAAAAAGAAAAAACGCATCTGAATACTTCTGCCACCTTCTACACATACACACTGATGTGTTCGGCACATACACACTGATGTGTTAGACAGGCCAGTGGAACAACACATTCATCCTCCATGACCTCATTCTGCATTTCTGCAGATTCTACAAACGGCTCAATGCACAGCAGTGGTGTGGGGGGGAGAGAGGGGGGGAGAGAGAGAGAGAGAGAGAGAGAGAGAGAGAGAGAGAGAGAGAGAGAGAGAGAGAGAGAGAGAGAGAGAGAGAGAGAGAGATAATGACATCATCAGTGGTCTGTCCATAGTTTGTGATCTTTGACAGATTTAAGTCTTGATCCCAGTACAGTTACAGTACAATCCTCTTGGCAAGCTTTGAGTGGACCGGGACATTATAACTAATCCCAGTAACACATTTTGATGTGGTTTGATGTAGTCAGGTGAAATCTTTTGTCCAGTCTAGTTGTAGCATACCTAATAGCATAAGATTTTAGTCGACTAAATCTACAGTTGATTTAGTTGAATACGTTTATTTTGGCTGGCCGTGATGGGATCGTAAATAATGGTTGATCTGCAACCAAAAATAGCCAAATAGCGTGACCCATTCAACAAAACCAAGCACAAAATGACTTGTCTTAATTCTAATGGCTCTCTTGTCCACTAATCCATTTGAGTCTATTTCTTTTCCTTTTTTCTTTTTAGTCATAGTTTTAGTCGTCATAGTTTGTTTTTATTGAGTCTTCGTCAGTGAAAAAAAGGTAGTCACTGAACATTCTTTTTGTCATAGTTTTAATTGACAGAATTAAGACCATAGACTGTAAAAAATAAATGGACAAAGTGGACAGAGCGTAAATAAAGCCTACTGTATTTTATAGCCATTTCAAATACACCATCTTTCTGTATCCGGTCCAGAAATACTACTGAAAATTAATCACTGCCTGCAACCACAGCGAGTGCGGGTCTTCACTTGTTAGAACCAGTAGAAAGCCTAGAAACATACCCTACTTTTTCATTAATTTGAAAATTAATGGGACCAATGAAAACAATGCCTTTATGACATTACTTAATAATAACTGTAAAGTTCGCCCAAAACCTCCCGGTACAGACCTCTTGACAGGCTCTGAGTGGACCAGCGCTGCGTCCGTCATGGCCTTCATCCAGGCCTCCATGTCCTTGGCCGTGTCACAGCAGAAGTAGTACGTCCTCATGTTGGGGTGAGTGGCCTGCAGCCGCCCCGCCAGACGCCCATGATACACAGGAAGGGATGTCACGACAAGACAGGAAGAGATGTCATGCCGGACAAGGAAGAGGACAGGGAGAGAGAATTACCTGCACGAGAGAGAAGGATTGGATTAGATTTTTATTATTTGTATTTTTATAAAAACATGCATTAACCATTTCAGCCCTTATTTTGTACTTTCTGACTTTCAGACTGTCAGATCAAACGGGTAACAAAGCATCACAATGAGACATGCTGAGAGCATGTTGGCCGTGTGGAGCCAGACAACTATTCCAAAATCTCTAAATGCTACGTAGGAGTGGTTTGCAAACTTATTCATGTCAAGGACACCCAAAATAATATGTATTTGGTTGCGGATCTCAAAAAAATATGTTGTGAAAACAAAAAATAAATAAATGATAAAATAATAATATTAGGCTAATTTAAAAAAAAAACAGACAGACAGGCAGACAGACAAACACTATGACGCAGCATTTGAACTTCTTTACATATATAGGCTGTTTGAAGATGCAAGTACATTTGGATGCCAACACTTTTGTATTCGTACCGAAGCAAAATTGTGTATAAAAGCCTTTTGCACTTAAGACATTATAGCTTTGATATTGTATCTGAAGTTAAAATACCTGCCTAGTCATGTATTACCAGTAATCCTTCTACTAATAAGCATTAGAGATCACTGACATCTTAATTCCAACTTCTACTGAATCATTCAACGTAAATACAGCAGTGAGGGCTTCTGGGGGAATCCCCCATGTGACCCAGAGAGTCTGTAGCAGCCGCAGAACTCATCAGATGTAGGCCTACATGCTGCTCGTAAATGAACTTCATAAAAGGACCACAGGACTCACCATAAAGTGTCGTAGAGATGGAAACCATGGAAGCCATGCAGAGAGAGAGAGAGAAAAGAACAATAATTCAGTAAAACGTGGCCTGCTGTTTATCGAGGAAAACAACAAAACAATGAGTGTGTGTGTGTGTGTGCGTGCGTGCGTGCGTGCGTGCGTGCGTGCGTGCGTGCGTGCGTGTGTGTGTGTGTGTACGCCAGGCAGACTGCCGGGCGTCTCTCAGACATAATAAAACATAAAACCACTTCTCTTCTCAACCCTACCAGACTCCGTAGTGGAGAGTCGCTGGGGAGCTCTGTGCCTCCCCAAATGATGTCCCCCCATATGATGTGCCCCCCCATAGGATATGTGTCCCCCCATATGATGTGCCCCCCCATAGGATATGTGTCCCCCCATATGATGTGCCCCCCATAGGATATGTGTCCCCCCATATGATATGTGTCTCCACATAGGATGCATGTCTCCCAATAGGATGCATGTCTCCCCATAGGATGCATGTCTCTTCATAGGATACATGTCCCCCCGAGGGATGGGACAATATGAAAATTATTGTGACAAAAATAGCATATAAAAATAGATAAGAATAGCTATTTTTGGCAAAGACATTTGGTATGGAGTGGGGGAAAAAAGACTGTATCAAGTACCGGTACGTTATTTCCAGGTCCGTTTTACAAATTATAGAGGGTTTAAGTGGTACCAAATATGCAGCCGGCAAATATTTGACAATTTAGCCAATGTTTAATTTGTCATTTGATGCATTAAAAAGTCCTTAAATTGTCACTTTAGAAATGTGCAGATACCCTCTATAAACGTAAACTTTATGTTGGTTTGTTTACTGTTGAGTGAGAAAACAATGCTACACATTAAATTAATCATCGACAACAACACACACATTCCGCGCTCTGACCTTGAAGGCGTACTTCCTGTTGACGTGGTCGTCCACCGACAGCATGGAGATGTGGAAACTAGGCAACAGGATGCTACCCAGAATGCCTTCCTCCTTCTCATCTGAAATGATAACCAGAAATGACACAGTCCTTTTATACCAGCTTGCACCTTGTGGACAAGCCTAGCTGAGGTGATGTCACAGGACGACAGGAATGCTGGTCAATCATTGGCTGTTAATGATGACGTTGCTAGAAATGCTGTTTCCTGATTGGGCTACTGGGCTTAAACAGACACCAACATACATACATATGCAGCCGAACACAATGCTGGTCCCTCATTGGCTGTTAATGATGACGTTGCGGTCCCTGACTGCTCTACGGGCTTAAAAACGTGCAGTACTTGCGCGCTCTGCTGGCGCAAGTATTAATATATACATTCTCGTATATGTATATAATAATATATACATATCCATGTCTCTTCACAGGCGGGTGCCTCGTACAGTAAACTTCAGCTTACTGTAGATTGCTGTAAATGCATCAAACGCATCAAGGGCACAGGGAGACATCAAAGAGTTTGACGCGTTGGCACGTTAAGAGGGATTCATTAAGGCAGTTGTTTTCATGTCAAGAAGCCGTAAATTAATGTGCATTTGCCTGCAAAACCCCCATCTGAAAAGGTTTTGTACCAAAGACTATAACATTTTTGAAAATAATCAAAAATCAAGATATTTTTGGAACTAGAAAATCCCTGGACCCCATTTTGAGAATCCCTGTATTGTGACACTTGCTTTGGCAATGCTTACATTGTTTACATTGCTTTGGCAATGTAAACTTATGTTTTCTCATGACAATAAAGCTCCTTTGAATTGAAAATTGAATTGTATTAGACCATGGAGCACCTTAAAACTGGGAGTGTACAAATGGAACCAAATGGACCTGTGCATTTGTCGAAGAAGAATTCTGAGACATTTAACATGAACTCAAATAAGATACTGTGGAATGTGTTGTGAGGTTTACATTTGATCTACGGTTTCTTGTTTTAGTGTGCCATGTGTTTCCTGCTATTAAAATAGTAAAATGTGTTAGTGGCATTATGTTATAGGGGTGTGTGTGTGTGTGTGTGTGTGTGTGTGTGTGTGTGTGTGTGTGTGTGTGTGTGTGTGTGTGTGTGTGTGTGTGTTGGTATTTAAGTTGAGGTCAGGGTTTTCTTTTTTTTTTTACATTTCCACGATGGACTCACCTCTGTAGTAGAACAGACACATATCTGACAGGACAAACCACCTCTTCTTCCACAGCTTCATGCCTGTACTGTCCTGAAACACGCAACACATACAAAACATAACTTAACACAACCCTACAATACCTCATACACTACCGAGTACACACTACTACTACACATTATTATGTACCGTCCTGAAAACATTACATATCGTCACTGTCTGGCCAAAACCTCTTAACTCCATTTTTGAGGTTTTTTGGCAAACATCAGGGCTATTGAACACCCTTTACATCTGAGTGTTGTTTAAAATAATATTGAACCAATGGAAAGTAGTAAAAAGTGCTTGGGACAAAACCTCCTAACTCCACTTGAGCTCATTTTCCCGAAAATGAACATTTTGGAGTTAGGAGGTTTCAGCCCGACAGCAGAGATATGATAAAGAGAAGCTGTCAGAACCTTGCCTAAACCATCCGGGACAACGCTCTGCACGTCCCAGACCCTTCTCCCTTCTGTCTCCCAAACTGTGGAACTAACTGTCCATTGAGTCATATCGGTGCCTTGCTCTAAAATAAATCCTTAATAATGTTTTCCTTACATAAACTCCCCATTGCAGTCAGAACTGCAGACTCTCAATTTACTACCACAATCTGAAGACTCGCCTCTTCAGACTCCACCTTTTAGCCCATAGCACTGGAGAAATCTCGCTTTTTCGAACGACCATCATTTCGACAACGGAGCGTTGGGAGGGTTAGCGACTCACCCCACGGAGGTTAGGTTTAGGGTAAGGGTTAGGTGTGGGTGTCAAAAAGATGACACATAGAAACAGCGAAATGCTCCCCATAGCACTGGCCCTAGCCTTGACGACCATGCAGTCTAATGCAACGGTTAAAATATGCTTTAGATAGCGTGTTATTCAGACAGATGCCAGGTTCATGTGTTGACCCTGCATCCTATTGTTTGTATAGTTTCAATGTACATATCATTTATTGTTTATAGTATAGAGTTTAGACTGATGATAGGTTCTTAGCTTACCTGTGACCCTATGTTACTGAGGACCTACACAGTCTCTTTGCATTTGATGTATGTTTACCTTGCTTACTGTAAATCACAATGTCTGCTAAATGGCTAAATTGTAAATTGATACTAAGAACCACAGTGCATAATAGTATAATATCTAATACAGTACAAATTATTACATTAATGTGCGAATAAAGTTTCAATTCATCACATTAGTGTGTTTATATAGTTTTAATTCATCACAGTAATGTGTTTATAAAGTTTTAATTCATCACATTAACATGTTTATACCTGCTTATAAAGCCAGTTGCTCCTTATAACAGGGGCTCCAGGGTTCCTTCTGATGGAGTTGGATCTCTTCCCAAAGTTGTGGATCTTTTTGGAGTTTCTTGAAGGCTGGACATGAGGATAAATCAGAACAATAGCAATATTAAATACATCAGAGAGAGGCTGCGATTATCGATTATCAACTTAGCAATTATGGTATCGATTAGGTTTTTGTAAATTGAATGATCAAGTGAAGATGTATTTGTTGTAATTCAGTGGTTAGTGCTAATTAATTCCTCTCCACACACAACTGCTATTGTATCTTACAAGCTTGTAGATCTGCTATTTTTGAAAAGTCTTTTGAATAGGTTTGACCCGATTTCTTCTAAATTCTAAATCTAATCTTCTAAATAAAGTGGTTCTCAAACCTTTTCATGTCAGTGGACCCTCAAAATTATAGGTATTTTGCCCCGGACCCCCATATCAACATATGTTGTTCGGGGACCAGTAACAAAGTTTTGATTTACAAAAGGTTTGCTTTGAAAAATGATATATTCAAAGATTTGCACACATTTTCATGATTTTTCTGAAATACTGCTAAATACCAGTAAGACTCCCTAATCAGGAGATAAGCGACCGTAGGTGGCTTATCTCCACAAATAGGGCAAAAATTTGTTTTTCCAAAATCTTCCTGATCCATGTTGATGACATGAGTGTAAACATGCTGTGTAGTGATATTCGTGATTTTAGGGCAAAAACTGTAGGAGCAGTGTCCAAAAATGTGTTTTAAAAATCGGCCTGAAGGTGGCGCTAGAATAGGGCCATGTGAGAAATGAGGGGTGGGGTCTCCGCGTTGCCTTGGCGGACGAATAGGTACCGGCCCCGGCTCTCCCGGACGCTCCTAGGCCGAGTTAGGGCATTTTATGTGCGCTGCAGTGGCAGGGGGTCCTCCACTGGGGGCGCCACCACTTTTGCATCCGACCACCAGGAGTCGGTGGTCCCCGGGAATTCCCCGTGAGCAGCCCCGTTGGGGTGGTCATTTGGTCATTTTTGCACATTTGGTCATTTTTTACATCTGGGGGTCCCCCAGGGACCTGGGGGTCCCTGGGGCTCCGGGGGTCCTTGGAGGTTGTAGTTTGGCAGGCAAGGAGTGTGTGTGTGTGTGTGTGTAAAATCTGGCATGGATCGGGTCAACGGGTGCGGAGATATAAGCAGGGAAAAAGTGTGACGTGTGAGCACATTTGGTCATTTTTTACATCTGGGGGTCCCCCAGGGACCTGGGGGTCCCTGGGGCTCCGGGGGTCCTTGGAGGTTGTAGTTTGGCAGTCAAGGAGTGTGTGTGCAAAATTTGGCATGGATGGGGGCAACGGTTGTGGAGATATGAGCAGGGCAAAAGTGTGACGGACTCACTGACTCACTGACTCACAGACAGCCGGTGGAGGTTTTGGTAGTAAATGCGACCTACGGTCGCAATAAAATTATTCCAGGGTTAAATATTTTTATCATTAAATATTTTATCAAAATATTTAAGGCAGTGTTCAGTGTGTGGACTATGGACTGACCCTTGTAGTAGGGCTGCTGGGCTGTGCTGGGCATGGCGATGGCTGGCACTGGGCCGGGTGGCATGGCTGGCATGGCACTGGGTGCGGGTGCTGGGTGTTACACAGTGCTGGGTGGGGGTGCTGGGTGCTACACGGCGCTGGGTGTTCTGTGCTGCTGGGCTGTTTGCAGGTTTCACTCATGGTGCCGAGAGGACGACAGTTCTTCTCATTCACTGGACCTTTAGATCTGAACGGCAAAGGGACAAACACACAATTAACACGCAATTACACCACCAACACACAATTGTAACACAGGCGAAAGGGAACCTCAGCCAAACGAATGCAAGCCTGGTACGCCACAGGACAACATCCTAGTGTAGAGAGACACTGTACACTGGAGCCTCTTTTATGAAAGTGATAAAGTACAAAGAAGTTGACTGATGTTTCAAAGCTACTCCATCTCCCTCTGAGTCTGGGGAGGATGCAGTAGCATTGACAGGTCAGTCTGCTCTTTGTACTCTTCTTTGCCTTCTCTTTTGCACCTTAAAAGAGGCTTCAATTGTCCATGCTGCTCCAGTGTCTTTACAAACACAATTATATACATATACATCATAAACACATCATGAACAAAAAATTAACACAAAACCAAGAACACAGGGACATGCCATCAACTCAGGAAGCTATGTCACACTAGCATCACAACCTACGTATATTGCATGTGCCATCTCTTTGTGCCCTTCCTGGTCACACACATGGAACATCAGAGGAGAGGAGAGGAGAGGTGAGGAGAGAGGAGGTGGCCTACATTATGGTCCACTAGGAACGGAACTACTGCAGCAGAGGAGGAAAGGAGGAGGCATCTGCTTTTAGAGGACAGATACTATGCTGCCCCCACTGGACACTGACTGAAACTGCACAGTGTTCCCTGGATGAGACACATGGCTCCATTCAGCCCACGCCTCATTTCTGCTCTGAGCTCTGCAGTGTGTGTGTGTGTGTGTGTGTGTGTGTGTGTGTGTGTGTGTGTGTGTGTGTGTGTGTGTGTGTGTGTGTGTGTGTGTGTGTGTGTAATTTGTAACTAATTAAGCTGATAAGGACAGTGCTGGCTGGTAAATTCAAATCATAAAAGTGCTGCTGTGCTGCAGGGAATCCCAGCCCTCTCTCTCACTCTCGCCACAGCTAACCACTGTTCTAGAGATACTGGACACTGTTCCTTCATTTCATAACCGTTCCATTAATGTTTTATCATTTCAAATGTCTACTATTAGGACACTATGAAGGGTTAGGGCTAGTAATTGGAAATGGCAGTCCCCTCACTAGAACAATAGTGGTCACCAGAAGTAGGGACATGCGTTTCCAATGAGGCCAACATTAACAGCAGGGCATATCATTAAGGCTTGTCCTGTTGTCCGGACAAGTTCATTAAAAATGTACTTGTCCGTTAGACAAGTGGCTCTTGTTTTCACTTTTTCTGTGACGCTCCTAGCAGCTTTTGCTGTATGCAGACTATGGACAGCCCATACTATGAAGTTGAGGGTGGAGGGAGCAAGGGGGGTCGTTACAGTCCTTTTGTTATACATGTCTGACTCCTATGCATGCTTTTAAGAAAGAAATGACTGTGACATGTCTCATTTTTATCCGGACAAGTGACTTTTGTGCCCTGACAAGAGAATGGAAAATGTATTCAAAAAGGGGTCCATGCTCAAGCTCCCTCAGCCCTATGTTCCCTCAGCCTTATGTTCCCTCAGCCCTATGTTCCCTCAGCCTTATGTTCCCTCAGCCCTATGTTCCCTCAGCCCTATGTTCCCTCATCCCAAAATAGGACCCTATGTTCCCTCAGCCCTATGTTCCCTCAGACCAAAAATCTCAGTCCCCCATGGCATTGTTTCCGACGTCTCATTGTTCTGACGCCCCATTCGTCCGATGCTGGTGAATGCTAACCTGGTGAATGCTAACCTGCCGACGCTGTTGAATGCTAACCTGGTGAATACTAACCTGGTGAATGCTGACCTGCCGACACTGGTGAATGCTAACCTTTTGAATGCTGGCGAATACTAACCTTGTGAATGCTGACCTGCCGATGCTGGTGAATGCTAACCTGGTGAATGTTAACCTGAAGAATGCTAACTCTTTATATGCCCATATATGGAGATCCCTGGTGTCATCATTATTAAGGCCATATCTGTGAATGCATGGGTAACAGGGATCTCCATATATGGGTAACTGGTCGGATATATATTAATAAAGGATAACATAAATTAAAAGTTCACATATGGGTATTCCCAGGTGATGCCCTGTTAGGGGAACCACACCAACAGAATCCATATATGGCCAAGACTGGTGGCCAAGACAGATGGCGTGACCTTGCCCAGTAAGACGCCCTTAATGGGACATCGGAACAATGAGATGTCGGACCAATGCCATGGCACCGTCTATTTTGGGCTGAGGGAACATAGGGCTGAGGGAACATAGGGTCTATTTTTGGGTTGAGGGAACACAGGGCTAAGGGTATAGGGTCTATTTTGGAATTGAGGGAACATAGGGCTGGGGGAAACATAGGGTTGAGGGAACATAGGGTATAATAAATTGTTAGGGAGTGAGGGAACATAGGGCTGAGGGAACATAGGGCTGAGGGAACATAGGTCTGAGGGAGCTTGAGCATGACCCCTTCAAAAAGTGCCTCTGTTTATTTAGGACATTATCGGTCACCCGAAGCAGAGGCGTGTGTTTTCAATGAGTTTAACATCAATTAGGGACACCATCAGTCACCAGAAGCAGGGACATGGGATTTCAATGAGTCTAACATTCATTAGGTCATATTGGACAGGTGCGTAGCCTTGTTCCGACACGCATAACTCCGACGTTGCGTCCGTCCGACTCTCCCCATTACTAACCCTATCTCTATCCCTAACCGCACCCATAGCCACGCAGTCGGTGTAATGAGACTGACTGACCTACTCCTCCCATATCGGATACCAGAACCTGGGATGTGAGTTTCCAATGAGTCAAACTTTCATTAGAAGGACAATATTAGTCACCAGAAGCAGCAGTGTTTGTGTGTGTGTGTGTGTGTGTGTGTGTGTGTGTGTGTGTGTGTGTGTGTGTGTGTGTGTGTGTGTGTGTGTGTGTGTGTGTGTGTGTGTCATGTCACTTGCATGTAGATGTGACATTTATGAGCATCACGCTATGTCACAACTGCTGGTTTGATGAACCAAATATAGTTGTGGACGTGCTCATCTTGCACTAGAGCTGATTCCGGGGCGGAGAGAGATGATTCCGGGGCGGAGAGAGAGAGAGAGAGAGGGAGGGGGAGAGAGAGAGAGAGAGAGAGAGAGTCTGTCTGTCTGTCTGTCTGTCTGTCTGTCTGTCTGTCTGTGTGTCTGTAGACACGCAGCATGATCAATGACTAGAGAGGATTAAAGTTAGGACAGTGTCACAATGAGACAAAAAGATACAACACACACACACACACACACACACGCACGCACGCACGCACGCACGCACGCACGCACGCACGCACGCACGCACGCACACACACAAACAAAGTCACTGCATCAGCAAACACACACAAAAGACCCGCCGGATGTACAGAACACCGCTCTTCTGTGTGTGTGTGTGTGTGTGTGTGTGTGTGTGTGTGTGTGTGTGTGTGTGTGTGTGTGTGTGTGTAAACTCAGCAAAAAAAGAAAGGAAACTTGACTTCGGTCCATTATATCTCCCCTTTAATAATAACAATATATATGTATTGTGTTTGATATCACTGTGATTCGTCACCTTTACAACGAGGTAAAGCTTGTAAAGATCTGGCATTCGTGGAATGAGCAACACTGCTAAATGTGTGAGTAGCGCCCCTCCAAAAATGGTCAAAATAGCCTGGCAGGCCTGCAATACTGTTCTTTTGGTGTTCACCTTTGTTGCTTGGAGCATTGAATGATTGCACTCTCCCACAGTAATGAGAAAAAGAAAAAAACAACAAAAGCAACATTTTTGCACTTTGTTAATGTTAAGCTCAGTGTCAGGGAAGCCCAAAACAAGAGTAAATGCCAGCAGAACAGTATTGCAAGCCCTTTTGGCAACATTTTGGTCGGTGCTACCCACACGTTTGGCTGTGTAGCTCATGCCTCGAATGACCGATGCTTACAAGCTGTACCTCGTTGTAAAGATGATGAATCAACAATATCTTTTTAAATATAAAACAGAATACAATTTGGTATCATTAAAGGGGAGATATAATGGACCGAAGTCAAGTTTCCTTTCTTTTTGTGCTGAGCTTATATATTACTATACTTGCGAGAGCCAAGAAATGTGACATCCCAACAAGTCAGCTGTTGAAATATTTAACTTTAAGCACCCAATGCATTTCCAATGTTGAATGAGTCTGGAGAGAGAGGAAGAGAGACCCATTCAATCCCTCAGTATCTGAGGGATTGAATGTAGGAGTACTAGGAGTCTCAGAAGTAAAGTTCAGAAGAAATAAGTATGTCCTGAAAACTGTCCGACTGTACAAAGGCAGGGCCTTTAGCCATTGAGGTAGCAGTGTTCTTGGTGATAGCACCAACAAGTGCGACCTGATATAAATAACAACAACACCCGTTGTCAGGCTATAATTGCCACTGTTTACAGAAAAACTAATGGAAAAGCCGAGCTGTGCGCTTTGGTCCTGCGTGGGCACGTTTGCACACATAGCAGACGATCTGTGCGCAGATCATATGCCATGCGGGTAAAGCATCGATAACAGTTTCCAAATAAATAAATAATTGCGTGAAAAAAGACCATTCTATGGCCGTGCAGCTCCTTCCTTTGTTTACATGCAAACCTATGGAAGCGGAGCTATGACGTGGCCTCAGACCAGATACGGAAACCTAGATCCGGTCAAAACCGGAAATGCGGCAGGATACAGTTAGGAGGCGGGCCTAAAGAGTCTGAATCGGCGATAAACAGCGATCATAATGATTAAAGCTAATTAAATCTTTGGGCTCCTCGGGGCATGGCAGGGCGATACAGCGGGAAATCTTCGGTTGCGACGGGATTAGCAGGAAATTAGTTAAAGTTAGGCATTATGTCTGATTTATGGGGGGAAAAAAAGGTTTGCATCATGCAAAAGTTTACAACATTGGCCGTTTTTAGTTTCAGTCTTAGGGTGAATATGAATAATGCCGAAAGAATTCCACACAGCACAACAAAAATGTTGATGTTCCTATCTCTATATACAATTTGAAACTGCAGCCAGCGGTTTTTGTTTGTCAGTTTGTCAGTCAGACACGACCAAATGCAGCACTCCAATTGGCTATAACGTCCGCCCAGTCCAGGGGATCTTAACGTCCGCCCAGCCCATGGAACTGTAACCCTACACCAGCACATATAACAAGCCTGCATGCAAGCAGCTGTTGTCACGGTTACGCTCCACCCAGCCCCACGGCCAGCCCACTGAATCTCACAGCTGATCCACACAACCAAGTGCGTCCGGCGGTCAAATAGGTCCGACCGGAAACGTGCGCTGCGGCACAATAGTTCCGCCACATTTCTTTATTATTTTATTTTTTTTATTATTTTTTTTAAACTTTTTTTTTTTTTTTTTTTTTTTTTTACTTTTTTTTTTTTTTTTTTTTAAACTAGATGGGAGCGGCCCGAAGGGCCGTGACCCTCTAGTAGTTATACAAGCATAATTGTATGAGTGTGTGTGTGTGTGTGTGTGTGTGTGTGTAGAGAAAACAGATGGATCATGCAGCCAATAAGGACCCCTGTTCACAGGGGTGAACAGGGGCTTAGAGCAGCATTTTTAAAATGACCACACAGCAATTTGTTCTCTGTGTATGTGTGTGTGTGTGTGTGTGTGTGTGCGTTTGTGTGGACTTTGAATGAAACCAGAGCATTTCAGGACGTGAACCTATTTTTCACCCACAAAACACACACACACACGCACGCACGCACGCACGCACGCACGCACGCACGCACGCGCGCACGCGCACACACACACACACACACACACACACACACACACACACACACACACACACACACACACACACACACACACACACACACACACACACACACACACACACACACACACACACACACACACACACACACACACACACACACACACACACACACACACACACACACACACACACACACACACACACACACACACACAGAGAGAGAGAGAGAGAGAGAACAAAACAGTTGTTCAGTGTCTCTGCAGCACTAGGGCTGAACAGCAATATGATAAAGACACACAACTAAAAATACAAATTAAAATATTACTTTTTTTGGGGGGAAATCAGATCAAAAAGTCAAGTCAACTCAAATTAAACAAATGCATACATATGCTTTCACCTAATGGACAACACCTCAATGTCACTAAAAACTAAAATTCAGACCTCCCAAAACAAAATGACACGGCTACTATGCATTTTTAGTAAACGTATCAAAAAGCAGATCTACAAGCTGATAATGAGCTTGTAGTAATCAACCAATGAGCTTGTAGATCAGCTTTTTTTTCTAATAAATCTTTTTTCTTTTTTTTTAAGTTTGGGATAATCCTTTAAATGTTTAACAACACAAATCTAGTGTTGGGGGTGGGGCACTGCTCTGTAACTCAAGAGTGTACAAATGGAATTGGGTCCATTTGGTTCTATTTGTACACATGTCAGAGTTATGGACCTCCTTGAAATACATTTAAAAAAAGGACCGCTGGTATTTTAATTGTAAAGCAGACGTGAAGTCCACATACTGGCCCTGACAGTGTGATAAAACCGGTTCTGGAAAGCGGTTCCAAATGTGATGATAAACCGATGCCATGTGAGACAGCAATGGACACACTGTGTGGAATTTCACATCGATGGTAAAAGAAAACAAAACACAGAGCTTATTTTAGCCAGCTGAACGACAGCGATGCAAAGTGTCTCGACTCTCGACCAATCAGGTGAATCTAAGAGAGCGGTTGAATCCATCTTCAACCGCTTATCCGGAGTCGGTCGCAGGGGCAACTGTTCCAGCCGAGAGCTCCAGATTTCCCTTTCCCAGGGAAAAATTTGTCATTCCTCCTGGGTGATCCCGAGGCGTTCCCAGGCCAGTGTGGAGATGTAATCCCCCAATCTGGTCCTTGGTCTGCCAGGGGTCTCCTCCCAGTGGGACATGCAGCGAGGACATCCCAAGGGAGAAGTTCAGGAGGAAATCCGTACTGGATGCCCAAACCACCCAAGCTGTCTCCTTTCCAAACGTAGGAGCAGCGGTTCTACTCCGAGTCCCTCCCAGATGACTCTGCGGCCGGACACCCGTCTGAGAAAACTCATTTTGATGGCTCGTAATAATAAAAATAATAATATCTTGGATTTATAAAGCACTTTTTTCTAAGTGCTCAAAGTCGCTTACATAAGTAAAGGAAGGAACCAATTTAAAATAAGAAAAAAAAAAAATAGAATAATAAAGAATAAATCATATTCTTCTGCATGACTTGGGCACACTTACACTTACACTTTACACTGCCACTGAAATCTAGTCTGAATCAGATCTGAGTCACATCAAAAGTGGAAGCCGATTTTGTTTTAAACTAGAGGTTTGCGGCCCTTCGGGCCGCTCACATCTAGAGTCCACGCCCGCTTCTTTACTAAAAAACTTTTTTTTTTCAAAAAAAAAAAAAGTTTTTGAAAAAAAAAAAAAAAAAAAAGTTAAAAAAAAATATATATATATATATATATATATATATTGTGGGTTTTATTGTGGCGGAACTATTGTGGCGCAGCGCACGTTTCCGGTCGGACATATTTGACCGCCGGACGCACTTCCGGTGTGTGTGTGTGTGTGTGTGTGTGTGTGTGTGTGTGACACACAGCCCTCCCTCTCTGTTGTAAATGTAATTCGATACACTGCCCGCTCCTCTCCCCTTCCCTCTCCCTCTCTCTCTCTCTCTCTCTCTCAGTGCCTGTGTGAGTATAGGCTTCAAGCATGTCCGTTTTGTGGAGGCTTCATGTCCGTGCTTGAAGTGGGCGTGGCCTCTAAGCCAATTGTAAATATAAGATAGTCTCTGGATCTGAGGACATCTGACTCAGTCTGAAAGCAGCAACCACATCCACCCCATAGAGTTATATGCAAGTCACATGTAAGTCACATCAAACTGGCCAAGCGTCACTTGCTGCGCGACCCGAGCACGGCTGTAAATTACATCATTACAGAGCGCGAGTATTTACTATTTGATTACAGCCAGATTACAGCGCACTGAGCACATGTGAAAAACAAAAGAGAAGAGAGAAAATACGTGAGCCAAACAGTTAAAACCAGAGAGAAGAGCGAAACACAAGAGTAAAGAAATGAAGAGAGAAAAACAATCGTCGACGTAGTGACGTAACGTCATGACGCCTACGTCGTTACCACGGTAACCAAAGCATACATGTCGCCGCAGGGCAGCTTTGGGCTGACGCTGTCTGAACGCACAGATCAGATCTGTGTCACTTGCAAATGCTGTGTGAAAACCCGGGCCAAAAGATCGGATTTGACAACCAAATCGGATTTGGGCTGGATTTGACTGCAGTCTAAATCCGGCCTTAATGATCATAGGTGAGAGTAGGAACAAAGATTGACCAGTATATCGGGAGCTTTGCCTTCTGGCTCAGCTCTATTTTCGTTGCAACAGTGCGGTACGGCGACTGCAATTCCGCTCCTGCTGCTCCGATTTCCGGCTGATCTCCCGCTCCGTCCTTCCCTCACTCATGAACAAGACCCAGAGATAATTTCACTCCTTCACCTGAGGCAAAGCCTCGTCCCCTACATGGAGCACACAGTCCTTCGGTTTCCTGCTGAAGAACCGTGGCCTCTTCCAGCTGAGGTTAACCCCAGGTTAAGTGATGTTTGTCTTTGGCGTTTTCCGGGTATATTGCTCCACACAGAGCTTAGACAACGATAATTATGCACTTTGCAGGATGTTGGAATGCAGTGGAATGTAAGAACACAATGTGACATCAGGCAGGACAGCATTCAAACCACATACACACACACACAGTCTGGTAGTTTATCTGCTAGGTCAGTAGGGCTGTCACGATTATGACATTTGACGTGTCATAAATAACCGTGATTAACAACACATTTTAATTGTGTGGCTTTTAGGGCTTTGTAAAAAAAATGCACGGGCAGATATGACAACTTAAATACACAAAGGTCATGACTGACAATAGCCGATACCAATAATCAAGATAAATAATTTGTTACTTAATATTTTTACTCTAAATCTGTTACAAAATAATGGAATCACACTACAAGCTTACAATACATCACATAGCAAACTTTCTCGACATAGCAAAGCTTGTGGTGATTAGTTTGAATAATTGTGATTATCTTTTTAATAGTTGGGATTATTTCAAATAATTGTGATTAGGTGATTATGCAGTAATTGTGACAGGCCTACTAGTTAGTTTAACCAGACAGTCTGATGATATTTAGGTAGTTAGTGTGCAACAATACACCGTTAGTATAGGAGGAAGAGTTTGATAACAACACAGTAGCATCCTAGCAGAGTGTTACCTGCTTAACATCACAACACAACGTTAACACAATGTTACCACAACATTAACACAGCACAGTAGCATCCTCTAACAGAGTTTTACCTGGTAAACACCGGCTCAATCAATGTTCCACAATAATTCAGGCTAGAAAATAAAGGAAAACACATCAAGTTCATCAGCTATGAAATAACAAATACAACTAACTCACTGAGTTCACCTGCGATGAAGTTTGAACAAAACAGTCAATCACTGTTGATCCTCGTGTAGCGCAGCGCATCATTTACATTTATGAAAACATGAACTGTCAAACCACCATTCTTTGGAACCAGCAGGGTGATGTGTGCGTGCGTGTGTGCGTGCGTGCTTGTGTGTGCGTGAACTTGCATGCGTGTGGAATGTCTCAGCAAGGTGCCGAGTTACAGTTGTGCTTTCATCACTGTCTTCTGAAAATCCTTCTGTACAACAGCTACAGTAAACAAGGTTTGAACAACCTTCTGGTGCTGAGAAAAAACCCAACACCCAGAGGAGCAGGGTGTTAAACAACATTGTTATGTGTCGATCGATATACATTCACATTAAAATAAGCTGCTCCATTGTGACAGTAATCATTGCTATTGGGTTTGTTCAGACAGTGTTAAATAGCTTTATATTATGATGATAGTAACCACTGCTATTGAGTGTTTGTTCAGTAACAATGTTAAATAGCTCTATATTGTGATAGTAATCTGTGCTAGAGAGCCAATTTTATCCCATCAGGATTGAGGTGATGAAGCAAAAAAGGCTAACACACTGCAATGATTACTGTCACAATATAGAGCTATTTAGCACTATAACTGAACAAACACTCTATAGCAGGGGTCTTCAACAGGGGGTCCAGGACCCCTCAGAGTTACTACAGGGGGTCCTCCAAATCTTCCAATCCTTTTTATATTAACAACTTGAACCCTAGTGTCCATATTCTGAGAACTGTAGCCAAAAATAGCAGATCTACAAGCTCACAACGTTGTGAGCTTGTAAATCGGCTATTTTCTGATGATTGTGCTGTCAAACAATGAAACTATATGGAATCTATGATAAGGTAGTGGGGGTCCCTGCTTCATCTCTCTCTCAACTAAGGGGGCCTTGGCCTGAAAACGTTGAAGACCCTGTCCCTGGCTCTATAGCAATGATTACTATTGCAATATAGAGTTATTTAGCACTGTTACTGAACAAACACTCTAATTTAGTAATGTTTACTATTGGAAAGGGGACACATGGGATTAGGTGGTTAGGAAGTTATTGGACCAGGGGTTTTCCATGATTTCTGGTTTGAAGCAACTCACAACAACTTTGCACAACACACACACACACACACACACACACACACACACACACACACACACACACACACACACACACACACACACACACACACACACACACACACACACACACACACACACACACACACACACACACACACACACACACACACACACACACACACACACACACACACCATTAATTGACAGCAGTTGTGAGAAGTGTGGACTGAAACCAATCAACAACGAGCAGAAATGTGTCACAACAGGAATTTGGAGAGAAAGTTGTGCAACAGTCAAAGAGATGAAGAGTTGAGCCTCGTGTTTCGGCAAGTTGAACCCAGGCATCATCTTAAACTGCAGTTACAATGAAATATAATAAGAGCAAGTTCAACATTGAAATGGGTCCAAAAGAGAGAGAATACAGCTGTGTGTGCGTGCGTGCGTGCGTGCCCACGTGCGTGTCCAGCTATGATCTCACATCAATTAAAAGCTTAAATGCTGAACTTGAAGTTTAAGACTTTCTAAAGGCCTTGAAATCGTAAAACATAATTTACACGGGTGTGAAGGAGAAAAATGAAGCCTAATGTATCAATTTCTGCCCAAAACAGTCAGTGGTCCTCTAAGTTTGCGGAGCAGAGCTCAAACCCACCCTCTTCTTAAAGCCGTAGTATGAAAGCTCTGTTCAAAACGATAGACGGGGGACACTTTTTGGGGCATCTACCAAAACAAACAGTGAAAGCACCGGTTCCGCGTCAATATGCCGACGGGCCGGTATGCCGACGACCTAAACCTAACCTTAACCCTAACCTCAGTAAAACTAATGCTGGTGAATGCTAACCTGGTGAGATGCTAACCTGTTGACGCTGGTGAGTAGCTAACCTGCCGACGCTGGTGAGTAGCTAACCTGCCGACGCTGGTGAGTAGCTAACCTGCCGACGCTGGTGAGTAGCTAACCTGACTGTCATCCTACTCGGACCAACAGACCTGCAGAACAATGAGTTCTTCCCGAAAGCACCAACAAGACAAGACAGTGTGTTTCAGCAGGTAAAGACCACCACACTACTGCACTGGCTGATGACTGCTGTTATAGAGGTACCGGTACATGACGGGTAGAAAATGTATGTATTGTTGTGCAAATAAACGCATTACGTTACATGCCATGCCTTTAAATCCTCTTTTAAAAGACCATGAACTTTGGTCAGGGTAAAACGTGAGTGACGGCCTGTCAACGGCACACATCATCGTGACTCTCATGACAACAGACCAACATTCTTCAAGGCCGCCTTGCAATCGAGACCAGAACAGTAGTCCTTTTTTCTTACAAACACAACAAGATGACACTATGTGTCACTGTGTTTGTTTCGAGAAGCTGTGTACATAAGGACGTCGTTTCTTCAGGTCTCAGATACTGTATGTGGATAAATGTGGCAAACGGAAACATGATGTCACTGTGAGGAGACGAACCGCAGACAGACGGACAGATAGGGTCTGTCACGGAGAGCAGCAGGAGTCATGTCCCCTTCCGCATCCATTCCAGACACCGGAGGACACGGTGAGATTTGCCGGTAATTAGATATAATTGCATAATTAAAAATGTAATTGTGTTTTCTGATATTTGGAACATTATGAATAAAAACATACTTGTACATTTCTGTTTGGGCTGATATGAAGAATTTTCATAATTTAATAACTTTGTACTTGGAGCAGAGGACAATCAACAAGCTAAAAACAGATCGTCCATTTCCCAAATATTTTTCAACATGAGGATTTTGAGGATTATGCAAAGATTGCGATTTTGATTATCTCAAATGATTGCGATTAGGCGATTATGCAATAACTGTGACAGACAGACAGACAGACATAGTGACACAGCATTACGGCACTGCTCAAAAATGCTCCACAAATGAAGAAAGACAGCCGACTTACTGTTCACTGAGGACAAAGATGCAGTTGTCCTGCGACGGGCACCCGGAGACGGGGTGGTTGCAGCTCACCTTGCGCTCATTGTGACTGCAGAGAAGACAGGAGAGACAACAGAATGATAGGATGTTAGACCACCACTGCAGAGAAGATAGAGAAACAACAGAATGAAACAATGTTACACCAATACTGCAGAGAATATAGAGAGACGAGTTGTACGCTGTTAGACCACACTGCAGGCAAAGTACTCCCATGTTTTACTTAGGTAAAAGTATCAATGCTGCAATTTAGAAGTGCTCTGCTACAAGTAAAAGTGCGGAATTCAAAATGTACTCGGGCAAAAAGTACAAAAGTATCGGCGTCAAAATATGGTTAAGTACTGAAAGTAAAAGTACTCATTATGCACGACGTCCCATTTCACATGTTTCCAAATGTATAAACCACAACGCAGCTTCACAACGCGCTGTGAGCTTGTAGATCGTCTATTTTCAAATAGCCATGGCTGAAGTGGTTAATGAATGCTTTACAAACTAACTAGTAACTAAAGTTTTCAAGTAATTGTAGATGAGTAAATGTACATTGTTTGCCTCTGAGATGTAGTGGAGTAGAAGTAAAAGTATGGAACATTGGACATAATAACAAGTAAGTAAAGTTACATCAAAATGGCACTTGAGTACCAGTTACTTTCCACCACTGACTGCAGAGAACATAGAGAAACAGAGTTCTACGCTGCAGAGAATACAGAGGAACAACATGCTGTTACTGCAATGGAGATCCATCTGGCTTACAACACACTCATGTACAGACACGCACGCACGCACGCATGCACACACACGCACGCGCACACACACATTTTTATCACTGTACTTGTGAGGACATCAACATTTTACGAAAGTTATTTTATGAAAAAAAGAAGATACTGTATGCCATTCGATCCATAAACCGAGAAACTGTCGCTCTGTGACACGTCGTGGGCTTGTAGATCGTCTATTTTCGGTGTGCTGCACCAGCACGCAACTAAGTGAGAATCAGGCATGACTCTATCCCTAATCCCCTAAACCTAACTTCTAAATGTCTAATCCTAATCCTAACACCAACCTGAATATTATTAGTATATCGCATATAGCAAACGTATCTCTAAAAATGTTTTTCTTTTTCAACCTTAAAACAACCATTTCTCTTGTTTCTCTCACACACAAAGGCCGTTGCGGTAAAGAATGCCTAGATCAAGGGTGCCCAACCAGTCGACCGCGGTCGACCGGTCGACCGCGGGCTGGTTGCCAGTGGACCGCGAGATGATTTCGAATAAATAATGTATTTTTTGACTGAACTAAAACCCCCCAGCACCCCCAAGCACCGAAAAAGCCCAGCTAACTGCCCACTCAGCTGGGGAATGTGGCCAGCTCGTTCATTGATCATTGGTTCTTTGATCATTGGTTCATTGATCATCGGGATGTAAATTGATTTCTGCTCGCCTTTTCCTCGCCTTTGTTCCTGTGCGCCTTTTGTTCTAAAGATGTTACAGGGCAGGGGAGGGGATTTTGGACCATTATCACCTCTACCTGGCTGAAAGGTATGATACTGTATAAAACAGGCTCTCAGACTAGGCTTGAATCACTACTGACTGAACGCCAACATGAAGCGACCACCAGCAAAGAAGAGGCGCACCCAGACGACGCTCCAGTTCACCACCGCAAGCAAGCCGCCTTCGCCGCCTTCAGGAGACCTGCCTGCCGCCGCCGCTTTGGAGCCGTTTACGCCGCCTCCCGACGACCTGCCTGCACCGACAGTGGGGACCGAGGCGGCCTGCTTCCCGGACACAGAACCAGGCTCAAGCGGCAGCAACGCACCGACAGCAGCAGGGACAGAGCCGGCCTGCTTTCCAGAGCCCAGCAGCACATCCACCGTCGCGGTGCCTGGAACAAGGGCCGCGGCGCCCTGCGCCCCAGCAGTGCCAGCCAGAGGAGGAGTGGATGCGCAAACAGACCTGTCTGCTACACGGGGACCCAAAACCTACTATTTCCACAAAGAATGGGAGGAGGATTACTTTTTTGTTTATTTTAAAGAAAAACCAATCTGTCTGATCTGCAAGCGGAGCGTGGCTCTGGCGAAAAAAGCCAATTTGGAGCGCCACTATGCGACGCACAAGAAGTACGATGAAAAATTCCCCCCCAAAACAGCCCTACGAAAGACACAATTGCAGAAGCTGAAGGATGGATTCGGAGAGCAACAGGCGACTTTTACGAGGCCCCTCACCAAGGCACAAGCTGCTACAGTTGCATCGTATCGTGTCAGCCACGCTCTCGCAAAAAAGAAAAAATCCTTCACAGACGGTGCATTCGTGAAAGAGGCGTTTACTGTGGCTGCCGAGGCACTCTTCGCTGGTTTCGAGAATAAACGTGAGATTATGAATGCCGTCAAAGACATGCAACTATCACGGAATACTGTCACCCGGCGCTGTGAGGACATGTCTGAAGATGTTCATTCACAACTCAAGAAGGACGTCAACAGTTGTGAGTGTTTTTCCCTTCAGTTCGATGAATCGACTGACATGGTTGATGTGGCACAGCTATGCATTTTCATTAGAATGGTCTTTGAAGACATGAGTGCAAAAGAAGAGCTGCTCACTATCCTGCCTCTCAAAGGAACCACCAGAGGCGAGGATCTCTTCCACACCTTCATGGAGTTCGCTAATGAGAGCCAATTGCCCCTTCATAAACTCATCTCCATTACAACAGATGGGGCTCCTGCTATGGTTGGCCGTACTAACGGATTCGTTTCACTGTGCAAACAAAGCGATGCTTTCCCGGACTTCCACAATTACCATTGCATAATACACCAACAAGCACTGTGTGGTAAAAGTCTGAACATGAAGGAAGTGATGGAGATAGCTATGAAGATCGTGTGCTCTGTGAGGGCACGGAGCTTACAGAGGAGGCTGTTCCGTGCTCACATGGAGGAGACAGAGGCAGAACACACAGACCTGCTGCTGCACACGGATGTAAGGTGGCTGAGCAGAGGTAAATTTCTCGACAGATTCAGCGAGTTGCTGCCTGAAATTAAAGAGTTTCTCAAGCTTGGTAAACATGTCGAATATACACAGCTAGAGGACAACACATGGCTTTTGGATTTGGCGTTTTTAACTGATCTCACTGGCGAGCTAAATGACCTGAATTTAGAATTGCAGGGAAAGAATAAATGTGTGATAAACATGATCAGCTCAGTGAACTTGTTTAAAAGCAGAATAGAACTGTGGGCAAGACGGCTGCGGCGCAGTGACCTGCGCAACTTTCCTCACATGCAAGCAGAAGTTCAACGTCAGGGTGGGGACACAGCACAGCCTGATTGCACACGTTATGTGGAGCAAGTTGAAAGCATCATATCAGAGTTTGATAGGCGCTTCACAGACTTTGCAGCTATAGAACCTGTTGCAAGCTACATGTGTTTTCCATTTGGAAATGTGGATGTGGATGACATCGCACCCAAAGTGGCCTCACTGTGTAACCTGGACAGCTCTGATGTGGAGGACGAGATCCTCAAACTTCAAAGTGATATCGAAATCAAATCCAGGGCAACAAAGCTAGGGACTAAGGGAGAGTTCTGGGAGCTATTAATGCCTGAAAAGTATCCTAACCTCAGGAGATGTGCCATGAACATAACTGCTTTTTTTGGATCAACCTACCTGTGTGAGTCTGCTTTTTCTCACATGAAGTTCATCAAGTCAAAGTACAGAGCCACAATGACAGATGAACACCTTGTGGCCTGCCTAAAGCTTGCAACCAGCTCATACAACCCTGACTTTGAAAAGCTAGCCTCCTCTTCCCAGTGTCAGGTTTCCCACTAAGGTAGAGACTGGAATAAAGGAGAAAAAGAAAAGAAAATGTATAAAAAAGAAAAGAGAACTATCAGTGACTTGTTGACATAATCCACAGATTTTGTGTGAGTGTGTTGTCAGTATGTATGCAGAGTGTGAAATAAATGGTCATGCTGTCTGTATGCCCAATGTGAGAAGTTGCTTCTTTTCTTCTTTCTTCTTCTTTATTATAATATAATTATTCAATTATAATATTATTGAATGAAAATATAGTAGGAATGATTAATATAATTATTATAATTATTATATTAATCATTCCTACTATACAGTATGAGTACAGTACAGTGAGTACACTGTTATAATCCCTATTAATATTTTCTGTTTTTCACGTGTATATTGAATGGGTATTACGGTACATTTTGGGCTGGTAGCCCTCAGCTAGGTGGCAAATTTTCAAAGTAGACCTTGGTTCAAAAAAGGTTGGGCACCCCTGGCCTAGATAAACCATTGATTGTAATGCGGTTGCATTGCATCTGGCAGCGAGTCTACACTCCTGTGATGCTACAGATGTATCTGCACAAGCATCACAATATGACACCCCGCCTCCCCCACACACACACACCTGAAAGATGACACCGACAGACTATGGTGCTAAAAATAGCCTTATGGCTTGATGTCTTTTTTCAAAACAAACACGTGAGAATGTACCTGCTTAAATCATCTCAGATATTATAAAGATAACTACTGCACTACAGGGTGCTAAGGGCATGGGCACAAGGTTATCTGTATTAAAACTATTTTGGTGTATCATATCGTTCATGTTTAATACTATTTAATACAATAAACACTGCATTCCTGAAAGCAGCAGACGGCAGTGCAATGATCTGGGGACCCCCACCCTGCACAAGTGCACAAGCACTTGACATCTTAATAGTTGGCATTACATTTAGTGACTCGATCTATTCCATATGCATGCTCACAACGCCTCGCAACGCGAGAAGTTGTGAGCATGTAGATCGGCTATTTTCACAATTTCTGCCTCTAATATTTGACAATTTGACCAACGTTTGACCAGAGGTACTAAAAAGGTCTTTAAAGTCCTTAAATTGTCAGTAAGAAATGTGCAGATACCCTGTATACACTTATACTGTATGTTGGTCTGTTTACTGTAGAGTGAGAAAACAATGTTAACATTTAGCTAAACATCTGGGGACCCCCCCAAAATAATTTGGGGACCCCCCTGGGTCCCACAGGTTGGGAACCACTGGGATAAGGCTAGTCACCACACAAGACCAAGTAATCCAACGTTTCATCATCATAATCATCATAATTTTCAGCTGGTGTTTGAATTGACCCTCCAAAAAATATTCATATTTTAACTGGGGACCCCCCACCCTGACAAGCACTTGGTAGGAAATCTAGGAATCGTAAGAGTTGAGGCATTACATTTATTTGACTCTGTTCCACAGATAAATACAGACAATTTGGCCAATGTTATACCAGTTTTTATAGTATAGATTGTCGATTACTTTTGATGCAGTAATGGTCTTTTTCTTCTCTCTTTTTCTTTGGAATTAAACATATCTCAAACGTCTTTAAATTGTCACTTCGCTGACCCCTGGTGACCCACCTGGGGGTCCTGTCGCCCAGTTTGGGAACCCCAGGTCTAGAGCAGTGGTTCTCAAAGTGGGGTCCTTCAGGGGGTTCCAGGGGGTCCCCCAGCAAAATAAGTTAACATAGCATCACAATCTGTTTAAGCACTTTAATTCTATATACAGTACATTGGCTTGTGTTGACCGTGCACATCTGCTATTTACATGATCATTTGGGCGTTCTTTCTTGACAGGTTTGAGAAGCACTGATCTAGACTGGAGTATCGTCAATCCCATAGACACGGAAAACTGAAATCTGCCTGTGTGAAATTCACTGCTCAATAGGCCGGTCACAACCCAGAGTACCCACCTGTGTGTGTGTTTTGGACAAAATCTGCAGAAGTAGCAGCAACATTGTATTAATTTGATGGTACTTCCTACAGATGTGTGACCTATGTGGCCAGCCAATTGTAGCCAATCGGAAGGGCATCTGAAAAAGCTGACGAAGCACAGGAGCAAAAACCTAATCCCTCTAGTCTAGGGTTTAGGATTTTAAGTTAACAATTCTGGTTCCTCAACGGTCCCATTACTTAATGGTTCCAGTTTTAACCATTACTATAGGAAGGTTCCAAATGAACACTTAAAGGTGTGTAACTCTGAGAGTGTAACAAATGGAACCAAATGGACCCGGCCGCCAGGTTCCATTTGTACACTCTCAGAGTTATGGTGGTCCTTGAAATCAGATAGACTCTCTTGAAGAAGGTCCAGGGCGACCGAAACGTCTGTCAATTGAAATAAAGATGAGCAGCTGAGCAAGAGCAGAGTGCGGGAGTTTTTGTTCATGAAATATCTTTTCATGATTTCTTCAGTGTTCACAGTCCTACGCACCTGCACCTGAATCTAGTGGATGTGCAAATACTTCCCCTACATAGGTCCTTGAAATCAAAAAGTTTGAGAACCACCAGTATTGTAATTATATAACAGACGTGAATTCCATACAGCAGCTACAGTATGACAGTGTGATAAAACCCCCCGTTCCGGAAACGGTTTCAAATGTGATGGAACCACCAGATTCAAGCCGCTACAGTCCAGTCAAACCGTATGCCACCCAGGTCTGCTGTCCCACCCACCCACACACCCACACACACACATAACAGCCTGCCTGCCACCCAGCCAGCGGTGCCAATTACAGCCACCCACACTAACACAATTAGAACCCCATGATACAGAGAGTGAGCGAGTGTGTGTGTGTGTGTGTGTGTGTGTGTGTGTGTGTGTGTGTGTGTGTGTGTGTGTGTGTGTGTGTGTGTGTGTGTGTACCTGTGTGTGTGTGTGTGTGTGTGTGTGTGTGTGTGTGTGTGTGTGTGTGTGTGTGTGTGTGTGTGTGTGTGTGTGTGTGTGTGTGTGTGTGTGTGTGTGTGTGTGTGTGTGTGAGTGAGTGAGTGAGTGAGAGTGAGAGTGAGAGTGAGAGAGAGAGAGAGACTGACCACACTGCAGAGAGAGAGAGAGAGAAAGAGAGAGAGACTGACCACACACTGCAGAGTCAGAGGCCTGGTTGGTGATCTAGGAACAGTGGAAGAGGTAGCAATACATAGACCACAAGGTAGAAATACTCTAATAATGGTATACAGTAGCTGACGGAGAGGTGCCAGAACCTCCTTGGCACCGCCAAGGTGCCCTTGAGAAACGGTAGCACACAGTGGAGGGAGACGACAACCTTCCCACACCAGCTATGCCACTTTGTTCTAGCCACTTTGTTCTATGGCTGTAGACTATTTTCACCAATGGTCCAAGTACAGTTGCAAAGGTACAAAAGGTGTACCGTAAGTGTCTCTAAAGTCTAAAATGGTTAAATAACAATTTGTCATCGGTAGTTGTAGTTGGAGTAGTGTTGTGTTGTTGGCATTTGTGTTGACATTGCTGCATCAAAGGTAAACAAAACTAAACTATTAAAACTGGTCAAACATTGGCCAAATTGTCAAGTCATAAGAAAGAGGCAAAAAATTAGAATATTGCAAGGGGTTGTGAGCGTGTAGATCTGCTATTTTCACAATATGTATCTGTGGAACAGAGTCAAACCAAATTGGATGCCTCAACTACTCCAATTCCATTTCATATGTACAGTATATATTATTTTTGGGAGGTCATGGCCTGAAAAGGTCGAGAACCACTGTATTAATCGACACAGAATGACATCTAGAGAGGGAAAATAAAACAAAAGATAGCGCTCAAAAGCTTCTACTGCCTTGAGTGCAGCTCTCCAAACTGTGACAGACATCAGAGAGGAGAGCAGAGCAGAGCAGAGCAGAGCTCCAACCTCCAAAAATAACAGGCCGTTTAAAACTGGGTGCAGGCTGGGTTAAAACAGCCTGTTATTGGAAAGAGCAAATAGGAGCGCTGAAAACACCGGCTTGAGTTTCAGTTTAGCCTGGCCAGCAGCCTGCCCTACTCTGTAATTACTGCAGAGAGAGACACACACACACACACACACACAGAGTTGGCAGTGCAGCAGACGTGTGGTCTTAGGGGCAGACTAACGGCACCAATTCTATTTGTTATCCCGTCACACACACACACACACACACACACACACACACACACACACACACACACACACACACACACACACACACACACACACACACACACACACACACACACACACACACACACACACACACACACACACACACACACACACACACACACACACACAGATGTGCACGTAGGCTAGCTTTCACTGATGTGCACACTGTATGCTAAACCTACATGCAAATCAGTGCATGAAGACTAGTTTCACTAACGGTGCATGTGGGTTAGCTTACAGCCATGCGCGCTCGCTGTACGTGCACATTGCCATTTAAACGCTGATGTGCACGAGGGCCAACTTGCACATAATTTGAAGCTGTAGCCAAGATGCACTGACGTGCACATCAGTGCACGTACAGTAGGCTCGCTCTGGTTGAAAGCAAAGAAAGTTATGCAAGGATGGAAACCCAATGTATTACACATCTAGTACATTCCAATGGTCCAACTCAAGGCCGAACAAATACTTTGGCTACCCAGAAGTCAGGAGTTAGAATATAAAATCCAAAAGGCAGATGGCATGAAAATACAACAAATCGTCTCTGTCGGGTGGAAAGTCCAAAACTTTTCAGGATTCAAATTCAAAAATATCACAAGTAGCAGATCTAAAAAATAAATAAATAAAATAAATAAACAGTTAAAATATGCCCAACAGCAAAGATATGCTGTAAATTAAATCACTTAAACCCTCTATATTTAGATGATGAGGTTCCCCCAGAGCTATGTAATTAAAAGGGTTTTATATCAGGATAATTCTACAAAGCCTGGTATTTTGAACAGATCAGCATTAATGTGCTGTACTGCAAAACACACACAGGGCAGGGCATGTCTCGTAATCGTACTCGATTATAGAGCCAGGAGATTTGTTTAAGACATGATTGCGACCGCCAGGTCGCAGTTACTATCAAAACCTCCATCGAATATCCGTCTGTCAGTCCGTCCGTCCGTCAGTATGTCCGTCACGTCACACTTTTGCCCTACTCATATCTCTGCCACCGTTGCCCCGATCCATGCCAAACTTTGCACACACACTCCTTGGCTGCCAAAACTAATTTCTCACATGTCCCTCTTGTAGCGCCACCATGAGGCCGATTCTTGCAAAACACATTTTTGGATACTGCTCCTACAGATTTTGCCCTAAAATCACGCAAAGCGGTACACAGTATGTCTATAGTCAGTCATGTGATCAACATGGATCTGTCCCATTTAGCGCCACCTTCAGGCCGATTCTTACATGCGACCTGGCGGTCGCTTATCTCCCGATTAGGGAGTCTTACTGGTGTAATAACACACATATGTGGGTTCAACTCGCCACTGGCCATTTCCCTGAACAAGTGCTTCTCAAAGTGGGCTCAAGGGTCCTTGAGGGGGTTCCGGAAGTCATACATCTTTGAAAACTTTAAATAAATATTTGAAGTCATTCAGAAAAGTCTGCCTCAGGTAGGGCTGTCACGATTATGACATTTTATGTAACTGCGATTAAAGATTTAATTGTGTTTCTCTCGTTGACAATTACATTTCTTTGTATATATATATATATATATATATATATATATATATACAACTTTACACTTGAAAAAGAACATTGATAGTGGAAATAGCTGATGCATCGCAACGCGTTGTGAGCTTGTTTGAACATGGAAACGATTATGACAGAACAATTTCGTTGATGTCAAATAATTGTGATTAGATGATTATGTAATAATTGTGACAGCCCAAGCCTCAGGTCTAACATCTAAATGACAGCTCAATGTCCCCAGACCCCACTTTGAAGACCACTAGCAATAGACCAATTTTAAACCCATCAATGCAACAAAAAGCAGATCTGCATTTGGAAATCATGGATGCAAGTCAACATAGCAACAGATCTGTAATAAAGACTTGGGGCAGAAGAGCTGAGAAGCTCTGCCAGAAGCAGGATTCTTTCACAGTCCCTCCTGATGTTTACTAACTTCTTACAGATGTGGATTGACACATGTGCTTGTAGATCAGTGTTTTTTTTTTTTTTACGGGCCACGGCAGGAAACATCAAAGAGTGGAATCTCAACCAGTCAAACTGGATGAAGTGGTTTCAGAGGCCACTCAACATTCCTCCTAAGGAGACACCACAGCATTACTCCTAGGCATATCACGATAATTGTGACAAAATAAACCGCGTTTTGCAATATTATCGCGATAATGAAAATACATTAACCTGGGGCGGAACATTTGCCAAAAAATTGCAGATCTACAAGCTCAAGTTGTGAGCTTGCAGATCGGCTATTTTTTGGCAAATACATTGGTAGAGAGTGAAAACAAGACTGTATCAAGTATGTATATTATAAGTACCTTTTACCATTTATAGATGGTTAACACATTCCCCGCCATTTAACAATACCTTCGTACTCTACCATGCCTCCAGTCTCCATAGACTTCCATGTAATTCATAGTGCACGGATCATGCACACCCATGCCTAGATAATGCACCACGTGTGTCCACATTGCTCACAGCTTTCAAACAAAAAAATCCGAATGGAAATCCGTTCAGGCATTCATGAGATAGAAGCCATTATGTTTTCCTAAAATGTAAACAAAGATGGCTGCCATGTTTGATAGATGGGGTTGCTATGGGGGTTAAACATGCAATTTCGCGATTTCTATCATGCCTACTACATTTTTTGGGGTCAGAAAAAAAATTTGAAAAAAATTTATATATTTTTTTCAAAATGGCGGAAATTCTCGGGACTATCGGGCCTGGCAGGGAAAGACATTGAAATAATCTCGGGACTATCGGGCCTGGCATGCAATGAGTTAATAAGTGGTACCGGATATGCAGATCGGCAAATAAAAGGTTAATTGAACCCAGTGTATGATGAAGGACGATATCACAATAAATTAAATCTCCACAATACGAACGTGTTTTTTATCACGATAAACGATAATATTGCTTATCGTCCCATCCCTAATTACTCCATGAATGTCCACACTAGTCACTTAATCACCTAATCACAATTGTTTTAGATAATCACCATTATGTTTTGAAGCTCACAACGATATGCATTGCATATCATATAATCATATCATATCATATTCAAGTCTTCAGGCTTTACTGCTCTTTTCCAGAAAATTCCATGCAAATGCATTTTTTCCACAGGTTTCTTTCCCTGTTTTGGCTTTATATTTTTTGCCAGACCCATGAAATGGGTAGGCCTACATAAGCAAATGTCGGTCTGTCCCTTTTCTATATAAAGGGTATATATGATGATGACATGATGATGACATGCCTACAAAGGCATGATGTCATAAATGATGATGACAGACAGGGGGTCTGGCACAACCAGGTTGACCTGGTCTAGTTTTTTATGGAGAACTGAGCGTAATTTTGCAGAAACCCGCAAATGGCAAGAAACCACTCCATTGCCATTGAAAAGCAAGAATCCACCTTCAAAATTCGAAGTCAGAGAAGGTTGTAAAAATTGCAAAAATAGCTGATCTACAAGCTCAATGTTCTGCCAATCCACTGGAAATGTACTGTCTTGCCCATGGCAGGACGTGTGAAGTTTTGAAATGGCACATAATGTAGTTTTTAATTGAATACGGACATGGAAAGAGGGTCGAGAGAGAGATGGAAGAGACACGCAGCAAAGGTCGTCGTGAACTGGACTCGAACCCACAATGCGCTGTCAGGCTTTCGCGGACCTCTAGGCCAGCGGTCGGGGACAAATTATCTAATTGGTAGCAGCAATATCACAGTCCTATGAATGAACCTCCATACAGTTACTGGGGACGGAAGGAACAAATAACAGAGAAATCCTCTTTCTGCTGGATTAGAGTGTCTGGCTGAAACTCCCTCAAGGACCCCTTAATTAGAGGGTCCCGGACCACACTTTGACAACCACTGCACTCAGCTAGGACGGCCCCTAAAAGAGCCTTAAATTGTCTTGCCGTCAGTGCGCATAAAAAAGTCATATCACATAAAAATGATATGTTACACATGAACGGAGGGTGTAGCGACGGCCAGCTTGTTATACTGTCCAGCTGCTTTCTCCCAGATCAAACTGCTTGGTCAGCACGTTCACGTCAGGTGTAGACCTTGTATGTCCAAAACAGTTACTTTTCAGGAAGTTAACCTGTGTTCCAATGGATCCAATGCAGTCATTATTTAGTCACAAGCTCTTTTTAATCCTTTTCATTGGTTCCATATTTATCACACACACACACACACACACACACACACACACACACACACACACACACACACACACACACACACACACACACACACACACACACACACACACACACACACACACACACACACACACACAGTAGGAATACGGAGTTACAAGATTTCTGCCTGAGAGCCAACATGGGGCGACTCTGCTTATTTAAATTGCATTTTTTAATTGGAAAATAAATTCCTAGAAAAGCTCCCCGCTCCCCAGAAAAGCTGACACACGTTTTTTTTTTCCCGTCCCCCGTCCGTCCACACAGAATATGGGAAGACACTATAGATGTTAATGTATAACGCTCCATGTATAACACAGACAATTAAATAGTAGGGATGGGACGATATGAAAATTTCATATCACGATTATTATGACAAAACAAATCGTGATTTACGATATTATCACGATAATCAAAATCCATTATCCTGGGGCGGAACATTTGCCAAAAAATAGCAGATCTACAAAATGTGACACGTTGTGAGCTTGTAGATCGGCTATTTTTTGGCAAAAACATTTGATAGAGTGAAAAAAAGTATCAAGTACGTATATTTTACCAATATAGAGGGTTTAAGTTGTACCGGATATGCAGCTCGGCAAATAAAAGGTGAATTGAACCCAGTGCATGACGGAGGACGATATCACGAGAAATTAAATCTCCACGATACGATTATTGTGAGTGTTTTTTATCACGATAAACGATAATATCGCTTATCGTCCCATCTCCCTATTAAATAGTGCACTGTGCATTTTCCCAAAATGGGCTAATAGAGTGCATGCACCGCACTGTTTGTCCCTGTTGTGTTGCCGTAGCTGACTCAGCAGTTCTCGTTCTATTCTGCTGGTCAGAGGGGTTTGCAAGCATAGCAGATTGGCTCACACACAGCCTCAGCCTGATGAGCTAAAAGTCTAATGTCTCTCCCGGTCTACAGATAATTCCCTTTAGTCTAGCGGTTAAGATGTTGGCTGTCCATTCGGGAGAGCCGAGTTCAAATCCCAGGTGTTACACAAGCAACACACTGAAGACCAGAGGTGGAAAGTAACTAAGTATATTTACTCCTACTGTACTTGATGCAGTGGTTCTAAATTTGGCTGTGTGGACCCCCCATCTGAAAATGTGTTGTGCCAGGGACCCCCAGAAGCAGTAATTTGAGTAAAAAAAAAAGGTTCACTTTGAATATAATATATGTTCAAAGATTTGAACACATTTTCCAGACAAAAATAAAATAAAAAATGCATATCCACATCCACAAGCTCATAGCGTGGCACGAAGTGACGCATACAAGTGTACAATAATGGTTTTAAAATAATTGTAACTCTATATTAACTACTTTTGCTGGTTCTGTGGCTGAACCGAGGACGTTATGATTCTCTTTAGGAGTGACCAGATCAGAAAATACATAGGAGGCCCATGTTAGGTTGTAAGGTTCGGGGCTTAAAACTAAAGAGGTGCAGTTGAGATGGTTTGGACACGTGGAAAGGAGGGATCAGGACGGACGGACGGACGGACGGACGGACGGACGGACGGACGGACGGACGGACGGACGGACGGACGGACGGACGGACGGACGGACGGACGGACGGACGGACGGACGGACGGACGGACGGACGGACGGACGGACGGACGGACGGACGGACGGACGGACGGACGGACGGACGGACGGACGGACGGACGGACGGACGGACGGACGGACGGACGGACGGACGGACGGACGGACGGACGGACGGACAGACAGACAGACAGACAGACAGACAGACAGACAGACAGACAGACAGACAGACAGACAGACAGACAGACAGACAGACAGACAGACAGACAGACAGACAGACAGACAGACAGACAGACAGACAGACAGACAGACAGACAGACAGACAGAGAAGAGGCACTATAGACCATATTCACCTGGCGGCCATGTTTGAAATTTGCATTGAAAACTGTACATACATAGAGTGGCAACTAGGGTGGCAATTCATTGTCTTGATAGCAAGATGGCCGCTGTGTGAATATGGTCAATAGGAGAAGGATGCTGAATATGGAGCTGCCAGGCAAGAGGAGAAGAGGAAGGCCAAAGAGAAGGTTCATGGATAATTGCAAAAACAAAACAAAAAAAGTCACAGAGACACGCTAGCGAGGATTGGCCTACTGAGTGCTTGGCATCAACACACATTAAAAGGTCTTTATGAGTAGCCCTGCCCGACGACCAAAAGTCAGAACTTACGAGGCAGGGCTACCCATAAAAGATGTTTTAATGAGACTTGTGGTCATTTGGCAGGGCAACTTGCTCCATTTGCTTTATACTCTCAGAGTTACAGACCTGTAAGGGACAATTTGGTTCCATTTGTACTCTCTCAAACTTACAGACCTGTAAGGGCCCTCAAGTAAACAACGCGTATGTATGCAAAACTGTAAGTATGATTGAATGCACAGAATGTTATGAAAAGTTATAATGAAGACTAGTGACCGGCCACCCATATGGCCTTTTTTGTCTTTATCTCAGAGTCAAGTAAAAGAAAGCACCTATCTGAACTACTGTCACTGTACCTGTGCATAATCATATCCGTGCAAAAATCTTTGCACAATCCACACAGAAAAAGGCCTGTTTTCATTCCAGCTTAATAAAAGACCACTATATCGGCTGCATGCATATCAGTTATCAGTGATTGTCCCCTCACTAAAATTGGTTATCGGTATCGGTCACAAAAATCCATCCCCGTCGGTCTCTAATGAAGACCAAAAAAAGAATATCCTGTGTGTGGCGTTTCTATCTGTTTGCTAAGGGCTGAAATATTTTCAACAGGGGCGTTTGGAAGAGTTTTTTTAAGGCAAGCCTAAACGCCTGAGCCATTTTTTCAACCGCCAATGCTCAGACCAGAACCTTAAAAATTTTGAGATTTCTGCCGTGCTTTCATTTGTTGTTCCACAGCTCCTGTGTGCAGCGCTGGGTAGCCTAAGTATAAATAACTAGACACATTTAGACTATGACAAACACAGTGCATGCACACACACACACACACACACAAACACACACACACACACACACACACACACACACACACACACGGTGGTGTCAGACTCAGAGTTTCCTTCCAGGCTGGCTGCTTGTCCCGGCAAAGCTGGTCAAACCGAAACCCACAAACCACACGCACACACGCACGCGCACACGCGCACACACACACACACACACACACACACACACACACACACACACACACACAGATAACTCAAACGAAATATTAAACCCAGTCTAACAATTTATGTACCCTGTGTTTAGTGCGTGTGCATGTGTGGTTTCCCCCCAAAATAATTCAACTCTCACACAAACGGAGCATGGAATCAAAGAAGCTAAAGTGGCTGGAGAAACAGAAGGTCCCGGGTTCGATTTCCAGCTCTGGCAATGTGCCGAGGGTTCCCTGAGCAAAAATAGAATAGAATGACAATAATACAAATGTATATAGTGATAGAACTATACATTATACATAGGGACTTGTCTTAGACAAAGGCACAGTAAGGTATCATAACTAGCAGCATTTTTGTGTGCAGTCAATCCGGATCAAAAACAGCAATGTTAAGGCGCTCGGGTGGCACAGTGGTAAAGTATCTGCCCACCACCACGGAGGCTGTGGGTTGAATCCACCGTGGTGCATCCAGCTTTGTCGGGCGTCTATGCGAACACAATTGGCTCTTGTTCGGGGGAGGGAAGCGGGGCGTGGAGGGTGATATTGGTCATTTAACATACTCCTACAGGCTGGGGCGGCTCTTGACTGCAGGCAGTGACATCATCGGTAGGCAGACATGGTCATTTCAAACAAAAATTATTTACTTTTCTGTTTTATTGATGCAAGAATAATGGCTTCTATTTTAGCTTGCTAACTTTCCAGGAATAGAAAGCCTGCGGTTTCTATTACATTATGATGTCACTGGTAGGCCGGCTTTCTGAACTGTCCACAGTGACATCATCGTGCCATAAGTGCCAGCTTATAAATGAGAAATAGTGAGGACCGGAGCCTTGTATTAAAGAGTTCTGCCAATTCGGGGTCAGAAACCGCGCCGGTCATGTGGTTCATGCAACTCGAAATGTCACTTTTCCCTCAGACTCCAAAGCATTCTGTAAGCTTACGGTTTGGACTTTTCACTATTCGCCAATAAATGAGTATGTAGAAGACCTGGCCCCATGAAGTGAGCAGAGTTGGCGAGACTCTCCAATAGAGGGCTTTGGGGTGAGGACCAATTATATGAAGATAAGGTTGAGAATGGATGAAGTGCAGTACTTGAGTAAATGTACTTTAGTTACTTTGCAACATTGTTTGGCAGGGAGACTGAAGGCAGAATAAGGTCGCGTTGACATGTTCAGTGAAGTGAAGAGAGATCGTTAAGACTATTGGACAGAAGCCTTCCCCCGGGTCACTGCTCTCTAGAATGTAAATGTGCGTGTGCGCACACACACACACACACACACACACACACACACACACACACACACACACACACACACACACACACACACACACACACACACACACACACACACACACACACACACACACACACACACACACACACACACACACACACACACACACACACACACACACACACACACACACACACACACACACGCACGCACGCACGCACACACACACGTTTGTATTAATATCCACATTTAACCACTGAACTCAAAATGTTTTCGTGCCAAGGCCCCTCCATCTAAAAATAGTTTGTGGTAGGGACCACCCAGAAGAGAGCATTTGTGTTCAAATTAGAAGACATTATTAGTAATAAAATTACTTCTCAGAAATGGCAGATGTACAAGCTCGCTGGGTGACACGAAGTGAGACGAAGTGCGAGCTTGTATATCGTCGTTGTCGGGTGGAAACCTTGTACGTCCAAGACCTTCCTTTTCCGTGTTATTATTTTAAAAACGATTTAAAATAGTGAAAATAGCTGATCTAAAAGCACACAGCGACTCGCCCTGAGGGGCGTTGTGTGCTTTTAGATTGGCTATTTTCACTACTTTTGTGCGACACTTTTGTATGATGAAGCAGGGCTTTACTTTACGAAAAGAACATACAAATTTGAAACTTGGAAATACGAGGTTTCTGCCCGACAGTGTTGATATCTTTTATTTTTGAGAACTGCTGTTCTAAACCCTAATCATTTTCTAAAAGTGTTATGTTATATATGCAGGAACACAAAAGGCTAAAATACATCAAGCCGTCCTGGCCAAGTGTGGAAATGAGGAGTCATGCACCAGCTTTAGCAGCTGGTGAGACGAAGGAGAAATCCAGGCAGGAACAACCCCACAGCACTGGATATCACTGCACACCTGCGTCAACTCAAGACCTCAGGAGGGACCCACCCAATACCTCCCCAATGGGGTAGCAGGAAAGGTCGACCTAAAACAAAGTCGACCTCACTCAAAATATTTTGTTCCACGGATGGACCCCTATCGCAAAAAATATTTCGTTCCAGGGACCCCCAGAAGCAAAGATTAGATTTCGGTCTATTCTGCATCTAGCTTAAGGCCACAGACTTGTTGGGAAACTAGTTTGTGTTGAGTTTGTTTTAGGTCGACCTTTCCTGCTTCCCCCAATGGAGCCTCTTGTTGGTTAAAAATCACACTTGTGTGAACTGAGTGGTGGTGTGTGTGTGTGTGTGTGTGTGTGTGTGTGTGTGTGTGTGTGTGTGTGTGTGTGTGTGTGTGCAACAGCGCCCCTCCCTTAACATGTGTGGTCAGAAAAGGTTACTGCAGGCTACAGACAAACAGACAGACAGACACGGAGACACGGAGACAGACAGACCCACACACACGGCCACGTATAGGAGCGTTGTGACCACCGCTCAAAAACAAATAGGAGCAGGAGAGAGGAGTTTAGCCTTGGCCAGGCGGAGGAGATGGGTAGTGATTGGGCCACCACTGTCGACCCTGCCATCGGGAGGGTGTAGCGGTTCAGGGTCGAAACACCTGAAGAGCGATGGTTAGTGCCTGAAGACATCAACTCTTCCTGGCCAAGGCTACATTCACCAAACGTAAATGAAGGAGAAGCATCTTTAGATCATGTAATTATAATCATTATAGAGCTAAAATCTGAAATGACACTGATGCTTTCCCGGTTTTGATGAGTTAAACACCAGCATCCGTATTCTAAAGGATGTTTAGATGAAAATAGCAGTAGTCAGCGCAGACATTTAATGTAGAATTAAAACAGAAAGGCCACTAATATAGAGCCCTGAGGAACAGCATTTTTTATGAATGCCAGCTTTCCCATTTTTGGCCCCATCTTTATACCCTAAACCTCGAGTCAAACATTGCTGATCTACTAGGTAATCGTGTGCCTCGCTGAGACTTGTGATGGGCTTGGAGATCAGTATTCTTTTTTTTTATAGGAATGCGACACTGGCATGAAACTACGCGCAGGCACGTACACGTACACACACACACACACACACACACACACACACACACACACACACACACACACACACACACACACACACACACACACACACACACACACACACACACACACACACACACACACACACACACACACACACACACACACACACACACACACACACACACACACACACACACACACACACACACACACACACACAACGCTGCAATTAGTGTTAAATTGACTGTGAATAACAGACCAAGGTTTTTTTAAAGATCAGCGTGAATCCTCCGACCACCACAAGGACAAATACACAGTTTCTGGGATGGAAAAATACTTCAGTAAAAATAACAACACCACAATGGAGAAATACTCCACACAGTGCACAAGTAAAAGTACTGAATTCAAAATATTACTTAAAAAGTGCAAACGTACAGTATTGCCAAAAATGTCAAATCTGTCTAAAGCTTTCAAAATGAGCAGATCTACAGGCCCTATGAGATGGTCAGGCGTGTCGCAGTGTGTGAAGCGTTGACAAGTGAGCTTACCCGGTTAAAGTAAAAGTTACCTCAAAGTTGTACTTGAGTACAGTAAAACAAAAAGCAAAACACGTGTTATGCTGTTAAGTTCTGGAAAGAATTCTGGTGAATACAATTGCAACTGTGTTTGGGGATAACCTGTCATTTCCACTTCCTCCATAAGTAGCCAATAACTAGGAAACTGGAACAGGAAATTGATTCTTGTGTCTAATAATTCCATTTTGTTTTGACACGATTGTCATAACACACACCCCACCATAAGAGGTTTGCATCAAAAACTGAAATGGCTTCAATTATTACATTATGACACGCACGCACACGCGCGCACACACACACACACACACACACACACACACACACACACACACACACACACACACACACACACACACACACACACACACACACACACACACACACACACACACACACACACACACACAGTAAGAATAACCAATTGCAACATGTTGTGAGCTTGTTGAAAAAAAACATACAAGGAATTCTGGGTGACAGTGACGTTATTCAAAGTCTTCATCACACAAAGCGAGCCAGAAAGTCTAAGGGTAGTTTTCACCCTGGAGGTATTGACTTTACTCTGTTTGCATGAGAGTCACTTCAAACTACATCATATCCACAACACACCTCAGCTTAGGCCTGTCATAATTAAAAACATAATGTTTAATTATGTAAGATATTTTATCCCAGTGTAACTTTTGTTTACAAAGCCAAGAGTCAAAAACAAATGCAATGTTTATCCATAATGTTCCACAACAGAAGCACAATTAGATTGTTAATCGCAAATAATTTGTAACAAATAATCGCAGTATCAGAATGGAACCTCCAGGCTGTATCTCTCTGTGACTAAAACACAACAATAAGATGTTATTACATTGTTTCCTCTGTTTCATCTGATGGATCATAACATAATATTGATGTTGACATCATGCAGAGATGATGCACTGTCTGTCTGTCTGTCTGTCTGTCTGTCTGTCTGTCTGTCTGTCTCTCTGTGTCTATCTCTCTCTTTGTGTGTGTGTGTGTGTGTGTGTGTGTGTGTGTGTGTGTGTGTGTGTGTGTGTGTGTGTGTGTGTGTGTGTGTGTGTGTGTGTGTGTGAGAGAGAGAGACACACACACACACACACACACACACACACACACACACACACACACACACACAGATACACACACACACACACACACACACACACACACACACACACACACCATGTGCCCCACGATGTATTGTTGACAGCGACAAAGTAGCGTGCCGTTACATTACTTCTACCTCATTACATTCATTCATTCATTAGCTTTATAGTTTAGGACATTCGGAGATCTTGTGGGCAAGCGACACCCTTAGTTAGAACTTCATCAATGAACGATCATGTGTTTAAAGACTTTTAACGAACTGGAGCCGATCGCCTCTGTAGTTGATCGTCTTTTTTACCCGGTTTACACCAAATTTCTTTGCCAAAAATATAGCGATCTACAAGCTCACAACGCGTCGCTTTGCTTGTAGATCAGCTATGTATTTGTTTTATATGGGGGGGGGGAGCCAAAGACTATAACAACGTTACACACACAATCAGCGGCATGCTGCTACTTACAAATGGAACGCTTCCACAAAAACAATGTCCAAAATCTCCCAAAGGAAAAATGTCCACAGATGTCCCTTAAATGGTCCAAAAGACCGAATTAGTAACAATAACAGCGATCAATAAATAACTAAAAAACGATCAAAGTAAAAGGGCGTAGTTTGTATAATCCAGATGCGTGTATAAATAGTAATCCAGATGTGTTCTGTGACTCTGATGCTGTGGACTGTGGATGTGGATTGTGGAAACGCTGCTCTGCCTCTATTTCTACCCTGCCTCCCATGGGCCGGAGGGACGGGCCGCGACGTGATTGGTTGGGACGCCGTCGCGGTTGCTTGGAGACTTGCGGCTTGAACCTATGCGAGCCACACACTGCCATCGTCCCATAGCCCGGAGGGAGGGAGGGACACAGGCATAAACAAATAAAAATAAACTATAAATATCCATTGGTGGGAAAAGTACTCAAATGTTTTAAGAAAAAGTATTCATACGACAATGTGGAAATACTCTGTTACAAGTAAAAGCCCGCAATTCAAAATGTACTTGAGTAAAAGTGTTGGCATCAAAATGTACTTAAAGTGCCAAAAGTAAAAGTATACCTACTCATTGTGCAGAAACAGCAGAATGTCCCATTTCAAGTTTTCAATTGTTTGTTGCTTGTAGAAATAGCAGATCTACAAGCTCACAATGTGTCACACTCACATCGCGACGCATTGTGAGCTTGTAGATCGATCGTGCAAATACCTAAACATTGTCCTACTTAAGTTACTTTACACCACCTCAATAAATACAAAAAACAACAGTAAATATCAATTTTCTCAGGTTGTAGAAATGTTAAAATATGATATTATTGTTAATTAATACAGGTGTACAAAATGAGGTGTACTAAACAACTAAATAAATGAACAAACCTTTTTTGGGGTAAATATTCATAAAATCATATATGTAAACCTCAGAGTTATCATGCTCACTTGATAGGAGGAAGTCTATTTGTTTGTTTTTAAAGTGGCACAATGTGTGTAGGCCTACTTTACAGTACGTCATTATTTCATCATGACATCACCACCACCAAGTGCAAGTCCACGCATGTGTCTAGCGTCCAGTGGTGGAAGAAGTATTCACATTCTTAACTCAAGTAAAAGTAGCAATACTGCAATGTAGAAATACTCCTATTTAGTCCTGTATTCAAAATGTATACTGAGTAAAAGTACGCAAGTATTGGCATTCAACATAAACTCAAAGTACCTAAAGTGAATTTACTCATCATGCAGAATGTCCCATCACAATTATTATGTGAAATAGCCAATATACAGGGCTGAAGTAGTAGAAGTAGAAGCATTTGGAGTAGAAAGTAAAAGTTTGCCTCTGAGATGCAGTGAAGCAAAAGTGTTGAAAATTGGAAATGCACCAGTAAAGTAAAAATGCCTACTTAAGTACTGTACTTGAGTAAATGTACTTTGTACACTGTCCATCCACCACTGTTCTAACGCCATTCCTGGACATGTCCTGACGTGGTAGCCAGTAGCACGGTGCAATAAATTCACGCTGCTCTGCGCCTGTCAGACTTCACAAGAATGTGGAAGTGGTATGTCTGGACACTGTCACTTTTCTTTTCTGTTCTTTTGCATTGCACTGATTGTAATAATTGCACGGCTGACACCGGCACTTTACCTGTTTGGGGTTGGGATACTGTGAGGCCACCATTACCAGGTGGTGTTGTTGGTGATTCTTATTGTTATATTGTTACCTTTGTATTGCTGTATATGACAGCACTTTCCTAACCTGTAACACTGTAACTAACTGCTGTGCTGCCCATGGGCGACTGAAATTCCCCTGTGGGATCAATAAAAGAAGGAAGGAAGGAAGGAAGGAAGGAGGGAAGGAAGGAATCGATCTAGAATAAAGTTTGCACACTGTTGCCTTTTAAAACTTTATTTCAGTACTGGGCTCAGCCACTCAGGTGGACGAAAGCAATTGCCAATAAAAAATCTGGTTACTCCAGTTTTTAATAATCCTGTATGCCGTTGCTCCGATCCGCTAGCCTGGCGGGGCCTGACATCATACTGCGTTCACTCACTCATTCCTTCCCCAGTATAAGGAATGAGTGAGTGAACGCAGTATGACGCCAGGCCCCGCCAGGCTACCGATCCGCACCAAAGTTGGCAAAAACACAGCCATGAGAATGGTCTCATAAAATCTAAGTGTCACTACAGCAGTGTCACAGAGTCACAGCAATGTTTTATTTTTATTTATTTTTCATAGTAAACTATCCTACAATCTTTGTAACCCATTTTTTTCACCCAGTGTCAATTGTCTAATGTAATCCTGGGCGCTACTCTCCCTCTGCCAACCTGGGGAGACAATGGAATCCAAGCCACCTCTTTTCACCTGACAGGGGGGAGTATCCCCGGTTGGACGGAACGAGTGGAAAGAACACGTTATTCCAACCAGTTCCTTTCCCCTCCATCAAGCTCACTGGCTGGCCAGGGAGAGGCAATATAGAGACAAGGATTCCTGCATGTTTTTGTGAGGGTACCTACCCTAGGAGACACGGGAAGAACATGCAAACTCCACACAGAAAGGCCCTTTCATCTACCCCACCAAGGGTAAGGGCACTGATGACGCAGAGAAGAGAACACGCCCCCAGCGGCCAGCGCCCACGGCAAACCCAGGACTTTCTAGCTGTGAGGCGACAGCACTACCGACAGCACCGCTGTGCCCGTCACAGCGAAATTTAACACTTAACACTTAACATGCCCACAACTCTGATCAGTGCAATTAAAGACTAGATTTGAGAATCTAGTGATGTAATCATGTAAACCAGTGGTTCTCAACCCGTGGTTCGGGACCCCACGGGGGGTCCACGTGATTGAATGTTTAATACCTTTACAAAGAAAAAAATAGTAGAAAAAAAATATCATTACTGCATCAAAAGTAATCACAAACTGGTCAAATATTGGCCAAATTGTCAGCAGTTGTGAGGTGTTGTGAGCTTGTAGATTTGCTATTTTCACAATATTTATCTGTGGAACTGAGTCAAACTAAAGGTAATGCCAATGCCAATGCTTGTCAGGGTGGGGGGGTCCCCAATTCAAGAAAAGTAAAGAAAAAAAAGAGAGAGAGAGAGAAAAAAGAGGAAATAAAACCTACATTCTGAGATGTAGTGGAGTAGAAATGGAAACCACCCAATTAAAGTAAAGTAAAAACAAAACAAAAAGTACAGTACTTGTACTTTCCAGCAGTGTTTGTCTGTAAAACATGTGTCATGGAGGTCAGAGGGGTCACAGTTGGAGGAGCAGCAGCAGAGTGCTTCTGTCTTCATGCATCCAGGAAGCTTTTGAAGACGCAGGGCGTTAGCATGAATGGAGCGTGGGGGGTTTGAGGGGCGTTTGAGGGGGATTGTGGTGGGCAGTGGTGGAAAAAATCCTCACTTTTTTTCTTTTACTTATAAGTAAAACAAAGTACCAAAACTGCAACGTAGAAATACTCTGTTGCGTTAAGTCTGGAATTCAACATTTACTTGGTAAAAGTATCAATACTGCAATGTAGAAATATTGTATTCTGTTACAAGTAAAAGTCCAGAATAAAAAATGTACTTGAGTAAAAGTACAAAAGTATTGGTATAAAAATGTACTTAAAAGTACCAAAAGTAGAAGATACTCTTTATGCAGAATGTCCCGTTTCACAAGTTTACAAATGTATAACACATAGGAAAATCTTTTGAAAATGGACCGAAATGTAGGGCTGAAGTAGTGTAGTAACTATAACGTTTTCAAATAATTGTAATGAAGTACAAGTACAATATTTGCATCTGAGATGTAGTGGAGTAAAAGTAAAAGTATTGAATATTGGAAATACCCAAGTAAAAAAACTCAAAAGCATACTTAAGTACTACAGTACTTGATTAAATGTACTTGGTTACTTTCCACCACTGGTTGTGGGGGGATGTTTGCATATTAATGAGGGCCAGTGGTGGGGGGGCCTGCTGGTCTATTGAGGGACATGACAGGCTTGGACAATGACCACTAGCTGAGGAGCCCCCTGATATGGGGGCGGGGGACAGAGGGGGCAGTTCAATTCAAATGGAGCTTTTATTGGCACGAGAAGAGACACAAGTTTGCATTTGCCAAAGAGAGCGTCAAAGATAAATAAATACAGTTGGAACAAACCCAACATAATAATGTATTTGCAATTGAGAGGGAATACAGCAAATGTGTAAACAGAGCTGTGTCAACTTGTAAAAAACACAAATGTTGAGTTGCTGTTCAGTTAAATAACAGGGGTCATCGTCATGCTGGCTTGTGGTGGACATATGAGTCAAAATTATTTTTTTGCCACATTTCTTTTGCCACGAAAAAAGGAGTGTAATATTAGCAGAAACACAAAGAGCTAGCCCTGAATGACCATAACAGGTCTGTAACTCTTGAGAGAGTTTAAACGGAACCAAATGTCATTTGTACACGCTCGGGGGCTTTGCAAATAAAACATTTGAGAACCACTAGCACTAGTTGCCGAGCCATGTGGCCCAGGATCCTATATCTGCTGTTTTCAAAATGCGTCACTCACAACACAGTAGCGATGTGGCGCGATGTAACGCGTTGTGATCTACTACGCCACCCCACACACACACACACACACACAAGCATGAACGTGCAGCTTCTCCTTATAAACTGCAAGAAGTATAACTGAGTTCTTAATTAATTTGTACTAGTGTGTGATACTACTGAGGATAGCAGCTTGTAGATCTGCTATGTATGTATCAAATACCAAGCATGAACAGTGTCTCTCTCTCTCTCTCTCTCTCTCTCTCTCTCTCTCTCTCTCTGCTATATATGTATCAAATAACAAGGCTCAATTTGTTTTGCTGTGTTCACAAACTCTTCAGTAATATGTTAACTGACCACTCGTCTATAAATAACAGATTGTCTTTGTCAGGTGGAAACCTCATACTGTATGTCCAAAACTGTTGCTTTTCAAGATTCAAATTCAAAAATAGCAAAACTGGCAGATCGACAAGCTCGAGACGCAGCGTTACGACCTTGTAGATCTGCTACTTTCTGATGCTTTGTCTGTACAGTGTACACAATCCAAGATGGCGCCACGTACGGCTGCTTCGTCTTGCGCTCCTCTCAAGCCGGCATCATAGTCGCCTGGGCGGTGGAAGGCTTTACACCGCGGTGTAGTCTTTTCGAGTCTTTTTGAGTCATGAAACTACAACGTTACATCATTCCTCACGGTGGAGAGCTTTCCACCGTGAGTCCCAACACATCTCTCTGTTTTTACTATCAGACAGACAGGCTCTACACCCCGTTCACTGATTGGTTGATCTAGACCAGTCAGTCATGGTGTACAGGACTCCACCGTGAGTGACTATGATGGCCTGCACTTATTTTCAGACTTGAGGTGGAAAGCTAATTTGCGGTGGATAGCTCTCCACCGTACACTCTGATACGGGCTTCAGTCAATGCAGTTGTTATTTATTTTTATTATTCTGCTGTTATTATGTATACCACTAAATTGTCTGAAGGAAGCCAAATCAAAATAAGTTTTACTCTTATGTACCTGTACAAAAGATGTAACAATAAAGTACAACCTTGAACCTTGTATGACCAAGTAAGGCGATAATTTACGAAAAATAATAATAAAAAATCCACAAAAAAAAAAGCTAGAATATGGGGATAAGAGGTCTCTGCCCGACAGCAACGATATGATGGCTGCATTACAAGGTAGGTGGGGCGGTGCAGTAACACACTCCATCCTCCGGGGACAGCCCACCTCGCCAAAGTGGGGGAGGGTCCATCCATCGTTTGATGTGATATGTTTACGTCCCATCGCTGTCAGATGCAATCCTTGGTGGCCGACGCCCACCAAGACCCCAGAGAGGTCAGAGGTCGAGTCAAAGCTGCTCCAACCATCTGCACATGGGGCCGTGTTTTCATCAGCGGGGGGGAAGTAACCGAGTACATTCACTCAAGTACTGAGGATACATTTTAAGTACTTTTACTTTACTTGAGTGTGTCCACTTTGCAATACTTCTACTGCACTACAGTACATCTCAGACGCAAATATTGTACTTTTTTTTACTCGACTACAATTATTTGACAGCTTTAGTTAAGTTACTAAGCATTTTTCGGCGATTATTACAAAACATGCATTAACCTAGAGCAGGGGTCTTCAACGTTTTCGGGCCAAGGACCCCTTAGTTGAGAGAGAGATGAAGCGGGGACCACCACAACCATAGATTCCATATAGTTTCATCGTTTGATAGCACAATCATCAATGTATTTTGGATTCATGTCAATTTGTTTGTTTTCAGATATTTAACCACTTGAACCGTCAATACTTAATAAACTTGACCTTTCACTCTGTACTTAGTCTGCTCTTTATCCCCTCTACACCAAAGCTCTGCTGCGAGGTGTTGTGAGCTTGTAGATCGGCTATTTTTGGCAAAAAAAAGTCTCAGAATATTGACACTAGGGTTCAAGTGGTTGATATAAAAAAGGAGAGAAAAAAACTTTCAATCACTCAAAGTTTTGGAGGACCCCCTGTAGTAACTCTGAGGACCCCCTGGGGGTCCCGGACCCTGGTGCCACTAAAACATCTTCGATACATTTTCCCCATAGACTTTTACAAAAGAATACTTATAACAATTATTTTAAGCCCGTTTTAAATTGTCTAAAAATGTGGCTTGTCTACAAGCTCACAACACACGTTGTGAGCTTGTAGATCGCCTATGTTTGAACGAACAACGCGTTATAAGCTTGTAGATCGGCTATTTTCAAAAGATTTTGGCACGTTTTGAAAACATTTGTGAAATAGGACACTCTGGATTGGGGGTAAGTCATACTAGCGTCATGTCCAGGGGGTGTAATAGTAATATCAAAGCTGCCTCACGCTACAGAAACAGGAGATAGGCTCCTGCCCTATGAGCCTCATGGCTCGGCCGAGTCATATGGGACTCATGGCTCGGCAAGGCTTACTTACTTACTACTTACACTCTGCATGATTACTGTTAAGTATATGTTGATGCCAATACCGCTGTACATTTACTCAAGTAAAGTTGTATATGCAAGAATTGTTGTATGCTTGAGTATTTCTATTGATACTTTCCCTTGAGTATAAATATCCGAGTACTTCTTCCTTGAATGATAACAGTTTTGGACCATCTGCACGTTGGGTTGTGTTTCTATCGGGGGAATAAATAAATAAAAGTGTTTTGGATCCAACACTGACCGAGCAACAAAGCCTTTCTGTTCTGAAATGCATTCCTTCCACAGCCAAACCCTAAAAAATTATTATAAATGTATTAGGACAATAAGAGAACAGACAGTGGTCTGCATGTGTGTAGAGGCAGTTATCGTGTGCTCGCGCGCGCGTGCACACACACACACACACACACGGACAGTCAGACCTAAAGATCAGATTTAACCCATTTAGTCCTGAGGCTGATTAAAAAGAAAAGAAAAAAATCTTTGTTAGGGATGGGACGATAATCGTCAAAATAATTGTATTATGGAGATTTAAATTTAACGTCAAATTATCCTCCGTCATACATAGGGATCAATTCACCTTTTTCCAAGTCAATTTACCTTTTAAACCCAATATAATTGGTAAAACGGACCTGGAAATAATGTACTTGATACAGTATATATTATTTTAGTTCACTCTTTAGTCTTTCATTCAGGAGGTGTCTAAAAAAGACAGAAGTGGCCGCACACACTATAGCCAAGTGACAAAAGTTTTATTAGGACAGAGTAATAAACCGACGTTTCGGCAACACTCTTTAGTCTTTAACAAAACGCTTTGCCAAAAATAGCTAATCTACAAGGTTACAAAGATTGTAGCTCTGCATCAGAAAATCTGAAATCTTACAGACATTTGTGAGTTGAAACAGGGCGTTGTGAGAGCTGTGAGGGGGTGGTTCCCAGCAGAACAGATAAGAGGTGGACCAGGAGACAACACTGCTCTAACAGGAAGAATCATTTTTAACAGGACACCAAGGTCAAGCAAGGCACTCCCATTTTGTGGGAGTGTGTGCGTGTGTCCGTGCGTGCATGCATTCGTGCATTATGTTGTCATTCATTGATTATGAAATGTAGTTGTCATACAGATTGTGATTAACAATTTAATTGGGTGGTTTAGGGGCAGGTATTAAAATAAATAAATAAATAACTGACAATAAAAAATACCAACAATCAAAATAAATGTATTTTGGCCAAAATACTCCATATCTAATATTTTATGCTTAATATGTGTAACGAAATAGTGGAAGACGATCTAAAAGCTGACAATGCAGCCATTTCCACTATTTATTTATTTTTCAAAATGTATGAACCTTTCTCGACATGGAAACGATTAGGACGATTATGCAAAATAATCTCACTTCATTGTGATTAGCCGATTATGTAGTAATTGTGACAGACCGTGTGTGTGTGTGTGTGTGTGTGTGTGTGTGTGTGTGTGTGTGTGTGTGTGTGTGTGTGTGTGTGTGTGTGTGTGTGTGTGTGTGTGTGTGTGTGTGTGTGTGTGTAAAAACATATATGATTATTTTTCATAATCAATTAGATCGATTAGTTCGATTGCACCCTAAAATGTTATACAATATATGTAGTGGGGTTCCCCATCTCATCTCTCTCTCGGCTAAGGGGTCCTTGGCTAAAAAACGTAGATGACCCCTGGTCTATACAATGTGTTTCACATGATCAAACTGAAACTAGAGATCGATGAGAGCAACTCAATGGTTCTGCTTACTGAAGACGAGTCGTCATCAGCTGACAGGGAATGGAATCATATGCACGCACACACACGCACATACCATGAATCAACAGTGGGCTTGTCGCCACTTGTAGTCATTAAGTCACTGTTGATGGGAGCGTTTCGCTGTTTCTGTGTGTCATCTTTACGACACCCAAACCTAACCCTTACCCTGACCCTAACCTCCGTGGGGTGAGTCGCTAACCCTCCTGACGCTCCGTTGTCGAAATGATGGTCATTCGAAAGAGCGAGATTTCCCCACTGTTGATACAGAGCAAATCCATATTAGACCGTGATGTTACACAAACAAACTTGAGTACATCTAGCATATACATAAGTATTGTATTAAAAGATTTCTTAATGTTGACTCCACTACATTTCTAGGATTTCTCTCTGGAACTCAACAAGAATATATTCTGAATATACTGTACATAGCAACAAGAACCCCAAAAGGGGTTCCTGTCCTGAAGGGTAAAAACACCAAAAGGGGATAAGATCATAAGATCCATTTCAAATTGTAGTGAAAATAGTTCAAAACACTCTACAAGCCCTCAACATTAAAAAAAAACGTTGTAATTGGCATCAATCAAACATATCAAAATAAAGATGAGACATGATAAACTAGTCTCCCCAACTTGATAAGTCAAGAGGTCAAGAGGGGATTGGCCTCATTCAGCCCCGCCCCTGGCGTAGGAAACAGGCCAATCAATGAGGAAGTCACTTCCCCCTCAGGCTAGCTGCCAGGAAGTTGAAATCAATCACCAGCGATCTACAAGATCACTGTCCTGATGACACATCACCAGTTAGATCTACAAGCCCACTGTCCTGATGACACATTACTGGTCAGATCTACAAACCCACTGAGCTGAAGAGACATTGAGGATCTATTTGCCTGTGTTTTATTATTTTTTCCATCTTTTTTTTATGTTGCTTGTGTTTTTTCCCCCGCAAATGAATGTCCTACTTCATCATACAGTGTTACAATCTACAATTTAGTCATTTCGCACACTGTATTCCAAACCCCGTTTGTGGGTCATGGACCAATTTTTATGGGTCACAACTCGAGAAAAAGGATAAAGACATTTTTAGAGTTTTATACATTTTCACACAAAGAAACAAACACATCTAATTCCATAAATAAAATATAATAATTATTAAGAAGTAGTGACGCCTGGTCTATACAATGTGTTTCACATGATCAAACTGAAACTAGAGACCGACGAGAGTGACGCACTGGTTCTGCTTACTATGAACGTGTCGTCATCGGCTGACTGGGAAATGTGCACACGCGCACAAAAACTACTTTCTGGCCTTGACAGCCCGCCCTATACTGTAGTGTACATCCAAACAGAAAACTCCTATCTGACTGCATTAAACAACGTTACACAACACTTTGCCACTCAATTTGCCATTCACTTTATGCATGCGCATACCCTCTATACTTTGATAATATTTGGAATGCATCAATATAACTTCAGTTTAACCACTGAAACCCTCTATGCTTAGTAAAACACACCTGAGGTGTACTGTACTTGATGAGTTCTTTTTTACATCTACCCCGACTCTTCACCAAAGACATAGCAGATCTACAAGCTCACAACGAGATCTACTAGCTCACGCTATTTTTGGTGAACCTTCCCCCCAGAATACGGATGCTTGGGTTCAAGTGGTTAAACATCAAGTACTGTGTGTGTATAGTTATTTTCAGTCTGTTCTAATGGAAACGGATATTTCTCTGTGACATACCGTATCTCAGGAGCATATTTACGTAGTGTAATAATAATAATAATAATAATAAAACTTTATTTGTATAGCACCTTTCATGACATTAAATGCAGCTCAAAGTGCTTTACAGAGCATAAAATGAAGCACACGTGCTTAACAGAGAAAAAGTAAAATAGAAATAAAAAATACATAAAAAAGAGATAAGTAAAATGATTACAATAAAGCAAGAAAAAATAAAAGCATAGAACATTGAAGAACAATTTCAGAGCCGTGCGGACGTCAATAGCAGCATAGGGATTAAAAAATTTAGCTAAAAGCAAGAGTAAAGAAATAGGTCTTGAGCTGTGCTTTAAAGCTATCCACCGAGGCTGCCTGTCTTAGGTGTAGTGGTAGTTTATTCCAAGCTGTCGGTCCATAGAAGCAGAAAGCTGCTTCACCATATTTTTTATATGTCATTGTTGGCACCTCAAGTAGGTCTGCACTAGAGGACCTGAGTGGGCGGGTTGGAACATATCTATGCAGGCAGTTATAGAGGTACGAAGGTGCCAGACCATTTAGAGCTTTATAAACAAGTAAAAGAATTTTAAAATCAATCCTAAAAACAACCGGGAGCCAGTGTAGCGACGCTAAAACTGGAGTAATATGTTCTCTTATCTTAGTTTTTGTTAAAACTCTGGCTGCTGCATTTTGAACAAGTTGTAATCTGTCAGTTGTTTTCTTTGGCAGACCAGAGAGAAGTGCGTTGCAGTAATCAAGCCGAGAGAAAACAAAAGCGTGGATCAGCGTTTTTGCATCGTTCAGCGACAGATAGGCTCTAATTCGCGCAATATTTCTAAGGTGAAAGAAGGCAATCTTCGTGACATGATTAATGTGTGTATTAAAATTTAATTCAGCATCAATGATCACCCCCAGGTTCTTAACAGAGGTGTTATTTTCTTTAGCCAGGTTACCAAGTCTATTTATTATTGATTCTCTCTGGGCAGTAGAACCTATTATGAGAACTTCTGTCTTGTCCTCATTTAGCTTGAGAAAGTTCTCACTCATCCAGCATTTTATGCTGGACACGCACGTCAGCAATGGGTCTAGAGCACAGGGGTCGTCCGTAGCCACCGAAAGGTACAACTGGGTGTCATCAGCATAGAAATGGAAATTCACACCGTGAGCGGAAATAAGTTCTCCCAGCGGCAGTATATAGAGGGAGAATAATAAAGGACCAAGAATCGAGCCCTGTGGAATACCAGAGCAGATGTTGTGTTTGTTTGACTCGAAGTCAGCTAGATTAACAGAGTAGCTTCTGCCTGTCAGATAAGAGCAAAACCAGGACAGAGCTGTACCTGACAGTCCTACCCAGTGTTCGAGACGTTGTATTAGAATTGTATGGTCAATTGTGTCAAAAGCCGCCGATTGGTCCAGCAGTAGGAGAACGGACACATCTTTGTTATCAGCAGCCACCCTAAGATCATTAATAACTTTTAAAAGTGCAGTTTCTGTGCTGTGTCCTTTCCTGAAGCCGGATTGGAATTTGTTGTGCACCTTATTGTTCTGCAGAAACACATCCAATTGATGAAAGATAATTTTTTCTAGGACCTTGCCCAGAAAAGGCAAATTAGAGATGGGTCGATAATTATCCAGCACGGACGGGTCAAGGTTGGGTTTTTTGAGTAAGGGTTTAACTACAGCCGTTTTCAGTGAGTCTGGAAAGACACCTGATTGTATAGAGCTGTTTACTATTTTTAGGATATCTTCAATAACACAGTCTACAACCTCTTTAAGAAACGGCGTGGGTATTGCATCCAGCGAGCAAGAAGACGATGTCATTTGCGATATGGTTTTACGAAGTTCCTCTTCATCAATTGCACAAAATGATACTAGGCTCCCCCTAGATTTATCGATGCTTTTACACATGGCACCATTAACCGCATTTGCATTTGTGACAGTATTATTCGTAATACCAGCTCGAATGTTAACAATTTTGTTGTCAAAGAAGGATGCAAACTCATTACACTTTGCTTTAGAGGCAGGGAGTGACTGCTTGTAGGACTGGGGGGGGTTTAAAAGGCGTTCAATGGTAGAGAATAAGACCCTAGCATTGTTCTTATTCTCATTAATAATTCCGGAAAAATAGGCCTGCCTAGCCAGACGCATGGTTTTATTATAGGTGGCTGTTGACGCCTTAAATATCTGTAGGTGGATAGTTAATTTATTTTTTCTCCAAGCTCGCTCTGCTCTGCGGCATTGTTTTTTGAGTGAACGTATATGATCGTTTATCCAGGGTGTTACTTTGGAATTATATTTCTTTTTAGTTTTCATAGGAGCCACTATATCCAGAGCTGACTCCAATTTAAGATTAAAACGTTGAACCATATCATTTACTGAGGGAATATCAGGAAGGCGGGGTGCACATATGATATAAGGCGGGGTGCACATATGATATAAGATTCTAAAAATGAACAGTGTAATTCAAAAAAGTTTGAAAACCCCCCTTTTAGATTATGGCAGAAGATAGGGAGTGAGTCTGCAGTTCTAACAATTTGGGAGCCAGAAAGGAGAAGAGTCTGGGACGAGTAGGACGTTGTCCAGGATGTTTTAGCGAAGGTTATGTCACCTTCTCTGTGTTAGCTGATCTGTGGAGGGGTTGTAGGGTAATATCAGGCTTTGATCCAACCCTAAAAGAGTAGTGAATATAGCAGCTCCCGCACGCTTGTAGTTTGTAGATCAGCTATTTTCACTACTTTAAAATTGTAGCCTTTCCCAGCTGAGGTCTAATCTAGCACTTCTTTGTATCCTCTTCTTTTATATAAAGCAACTTTTGGTACTGAGAAAAGTACTATATAAATCTACCGTAAAATTATTATTTTTATTATTATTATTATGTTTTAAACATAATAATAAACAAGAAATAGTTTTGGACATGCAAGGTTTCGACAGCAACATTAAGTATTGTGTGATAAGAACACAGACTAGATCACAATATCAGATACAGCATTAATGAATCAAACAACAGGATGTCGGGATGATCAGTGTTGAATCAATTACACTGTAACTGCTTCAGGTAAACACTATAAAAGCTCTCAGCAGGCACTTAGCTTCAATATGAGCCCAGGAAACAGCGAGCACACGGTGAGAGCGATGATGTGAATTATGCAAAGATGCCATGAAGCCATTTCCTGTTGTCCTGAACAAAAACAATCGAACTACGCCGCATTATTCACCATTAACACCTTAAAATTAGGGAAGCGCACCCCCCCCCCCCCCCCCCACACACACACACACATACACACACACTTCTTCAAAAAAGCATAATTAAAAAGGCACCTCGTTCCAACAGCATTTCTCAATTCAGAAGAAGCTTAGAGATTCAAATGGAGTATAGACAAGCTACTTGTTATTCACTCATAACCTCTAAACCAGTGATGCTTAGCCGCTAGTTGAGACCCCTAGTTTGATTCAATTTGTATCATCAGCGTTTAATTAACTTTGATGTGTACAAATGGAACCAATTTGACCCTTAGAGAGTGTAAAAATGGAACCAAATGGACCCTTTCAGAGTTACAGACCCATATAGGCAGTTACCAACTAACATAGTCCAAAATTATGTCCTAAGTTGTGAGGAACTATAAAACATGTTTTGTCTTCAGTAAACTTTCTCTGAACTTTCTCTGGAACCCAAAAAAGTACTTGTTCGCTTGGCCTTAAGATGACATTGGGAGGAGAGGGAGAGAGAGAGAGAGAGACCTAGATCTGATAAAACAGATGAAAATAGAGGATGCATCACTGTGTTGTGGGAGGTCATGTGTGTGTGAGTGTGAGTGTGAGTGTGAGTGTGTGTGTGTGTGTGTGTGTGTGTGTGTGTGTGTGTGTGTGTGTGTGTGTGTGTGTGTGTGTGTGTCAGCAGCTATAAGCAGCCGCTTCGCCTCAGGGCGGTGATCCTTATTGATCCCACTGTCACGCGACAGAGAGACAGAGAGACAGACAGACAGACAGGCAGCCAGGCAGGCAGGCATGCTGGTTGGCCTTCCATTGACATAGTAATGATGAGTAGGGATGTTCTAGTTTAAAGTCAGCCTGAGGCCCTTTTGTGAAAAAAAAAAAAAAAAAAAAACTCTATACAACTGGGTCATCAATGACAGAGAGAGTGGAGGGGGAGGGGGTGGAAGAGAGAGGAAGAGAAAGGAAGGGGGGAAAGAGAGAGAGACAGAGACAGAGATGGCCTGTCACAATTATTACATAATCGTCTGATCGCAATATTATTTGAGATAATCACATTTATTTCGCATAATCTTCATAATCGTTTTCAAATGCAAAAAAGAAACAGCAGAACACCTACAAGCTTACAACACGCAAGGTATCTTTCCTTTTTTTTTGAGAGAGAGAGAGAGAGAGAGAGAGAGAGAGAGAGAGAGAGAGAGAGAGAGAAGACCTCCATTGATCCCACCAGCACAGCAGTTCAACACCACTTAAAGGGATATTTCATTTCATTTCATTTCATTTTATCGTCTATTCTGGACTCATTGAAAACACCCGTCTTTGGTTTCGAGTTCTTTTTTTTTTCTTTTTCTTTTTTACTAAAATTTTCCAGGACTTTTTCAGATGGGGTCGATGAAGGCATTACATATGGTTGCTGACATGCATTTAATAACGTTCCTACACGGAAAGGGAATATCTTCCTCCACGGAACAGTGACACTAAATGACCCAGTGACCTATGATAATGTGTCAAAGTTGTCAGTTACTGGGAGGTCAGATGTCATGTTGGGGGTCCTTGACATGAACAAGTTTGAGAACGGCTGGTTTAGGTTTCTTGTGGGTTTATGTGAGTCATTTAAAGAGGTGGAGCCAAGGTTTTGTACTTTTTTCTGTTTTGTATGTGTCATCTATACAGTATATTATTTTATTATTTTATAGTATAATTGAATTATACTGAATTATACTTTATAATATTATTCAATTATTCAATTATTCAATTGAATTGAAAATTAAATTATTCATTATAATATAATTGAAGCCGAGGCTCGAATTGCATGACAGGGGTCTCACATGGTTGGTTCTACAGACGCCAACTTTCGCAAAAGGATAGCTCAGATATTTGCCTACGTTCTTAGCTATTTCCCCTGTCATTACTGTACTTGCATGATGTACAGTTGTACAAAACAACATATTTGTTTTTTCAGTAGAACCGCCGATCCAACCAATATGCCCATAAAAGGGGACAAGGACTGAGAGATACAGAGATCTCCATATATGGGCACACATCCGTTTTACATCACACAGACATCATACAAATTTGTGTGACTATTGATGACATCAGTTATCTCCATACAGTATATGGGCATAACGGTCTATTATGTCCATGACGTCTATGATGTCAGACATCATAGACGTCTGACAAAGTAAGAGAAACCTTTGCCATCATCCTCCACTACAGTCAACCTTCAGATCCCAAAAATCTGTTTGAAAGATTCTTTGAACTGCTCAGTGAAGACTTTGTCCATGTGGAGGCCACTGCACAGAAGTGCCCTACAGATGCAGTAGACACAACATTTATAAACAATCAATCAGGTACTACAAGATGAGCTCTCACAAATATGCCACAGCCAAGACCACTAACTGAGCGGGAAAAGCTGACACAAATCACAAATTATAAAGTTGCTTGATCCTAAGCAGTGAATCACAGTGAGAGATCGGGACACAATCTAACTGTGGAAATCCCCCAAAGTGAGTCACAGAGCTCAACTAAAATGTTACCACTGTTCAGTCTGGGGGAAGTGATACCATTGTGCAATATAAAGGAATATAAGGAGCTGTTATATGATGTGTTGCATTGTATTGGTGTATATTTGTCTGTCATCTGATGTTTCAATGAACTGAGTACACAAAGACCCCAATGTAAACAAGCCATTAGTGCTTTCTTGGGTTTAAAATCCAATTAGTAGACCTTAATCCGAATTGTATACGGCCATGTCTTTTCCTATGCTAACTGCTAATAAAAGTATTCAATTAATCAAAATAACACTTTACAATACCTGTGTGTGCATTAACAGTAGGATAATGGTAGCATGTGTTTTGATAAAATAAGTGTTAAATAGCTCTATATTGTGATAGTAACCATTGCTATAGAGTGTTTGTTCAGTAACAGTATCAAATAGCTCTATATTGTGATATTGCTGTATGTGTTTAACACTGTAGTGATGATTAATATTGTAATATAGAGCTATTTAACTTAACAAACACTTCCATGTGGCTTTCTAACTTCGGTCAGAAGAATGTTGCTATGGGGACCTCTGCTGGCTCACGCCTGTCATCACAGCCAGCTAAATGCTAGGACAGTCTGAGCTCACACAGACGGCAAACCGAGGATATAGTATTATAGTTAAAGGCATAGTATGTAATATGTAACATTGCCTTGTGTTTACATAACAAAACAATTAATAAATGTATTCATTGTTAAATAAATGTGTAAGAAACACAGTCCTTTCGCTGTATTTTGGAGTTTTGGCAGAAGTCCCCATCTACTAAAAACAAACAGTGAAAATACCAGAATACGTGTTCATTTTGTCAACTAAAGCTATGGCGAAAAATCTCTGACGACTACCTTTTTTTCACTGACAAACTAAACTAAATAAAAACTAAGCTATGATGACTGAAACTAAGACTAAATGTATTGACTTCACATTCAAAGTGGGTGACAATGTAGAGGATCGCCCTGCTGGTCAGTAAAAATACATTGAAGACTCTAGTAAGAGCACTCATTCAACCCCACTTCGACTATGGAGTACTAGTACGCAGCGCCTCAAAGGCCTTAAAAACAAGGCTACAAACAGCCCAAAACAAACTGATTCGGCTACTGATTACAACACCAGAGGCAGCTCCACAAATCATCTATCTATCTATCTATCTCAAACTAAGGCTTAAATTCGTTCTCCTGCTATCCGCAAACATGTGGAATGCCTACCGACAGCATTAAAGGAGTGTAAATCCCTAGATTCCCTACCCTCTTTTAAAACCGCTCTGAAAAGTCACTTAAAAAGACAAAGCCTAATCTTACCTCCCATTTAATGAGTTGTAAAAAAAGGACCCCAATTGAAACAAGCCCAAAAGCTTATTGTGGTCTTTATTCTTTTAGTTGACCTTGTACCAGTGAATGCACTGTCCTTTACCTTTTCCTATGCAAACTCTAATAAAGTCATCAATCAACCAATCAATCAATCAATCAAACCAAGTGTAAAATCCTAGACCACACAGGGACATCATCAACTTGCGACAGTTGTCCCGCTTGAGTAAAAGATTAACTGTTTCTAAAACAAATACAACATTTAAGTTTTATTTGTATTTATGATTTTAGTTACAGAGGGCAATTATAATGTAGTGAGGCATATAAGGCTGATTAGCCAGGGATCCTTTTAAGACACTTCAATTAATTGCGACCGAAGGTCGCATATACTCTGAAGAACCGTGTCGCTTGAGTGTCCTTCCTTCCTTCCGTATCCTCGTGACCGTCCGTATCCTCTGTGATGTCAGTGTGATGTCAGCGAGTTGTGACATCACCTCCTGTACAGGGCGGCTACACGAAATGTGGATAACACTATATATGGAGATAGTCCAGTCCATCATGTCATATGGGACTACCGTCATAGAAAGTAGCCATTGTTAGGCCGGAGTCATTGGCTGTCGAAACATGGAGATGTGGATAACACTATATATGGAGATAGTCTAGTCCAATATGTCATATGGGACTACCGTCATAGACAGTAGCCATTGTTAATCCGGAGTCAATGGCTGACTGTCTGTACAGGAAGTGATGTCACATGACATACTTTTTATGCCCATATATGAGTCCTAACATGGAGATGTGGATAACACTATATATGGAGATAGTCTAGTCCAATATGTCATATGGAACTACCGTCATAGACAGTAGCTATTGTTAGGTCGGAGTCAATGGCTGTCTGTCTGACTGTCTGTACAGGAAGTGATGTCACATGACATACTTTTTATGCCCATATATGAGTCCTTCTGTACCACATCTCCATGTTTAGGCAAACTCCACACAGAAAGGCCCTATCGCCAACCCTTACTAAGTAGCATACATTTACAACATACCTTCTCCAAAAACATCAATATTGAACTCCATATGTATATGGATACATACATGTATTTTTATTAATAAAGGATAAAATAAAATTAAAATGCCATAGATGGGCATTCCCAAAAGCAAAATCCCTTTATGCCCATATATGGGGATTTCTGATGTCATCAATCTCTGGCCCTAACTAGCTCAAAAGCCTGCTTTACTCTGATTTACACCCTACCTTTCCAGATGATGACCTATTGGGTATACACTTATGTCCAAATATAGAAATCCCAAGGCATCAAACCCAAGCTTGGCTTTACTAATTAACATACGTTTTATGCCCATATATGGAGATCCCTGTCCCAATGTTATCAATATTAAGGACATTTCTGGAAATGCCCATATTTGGTAATGTCCACATATGGGCATGTTTTGACATAACATAGTCAGGGCCCTATCGCTCACACCCTAGGTTGGGTTGGCGTGTTCTCCCCGTGTCTCCTAGGGTTGATATCCTCACAAAATTGGTGCAAGTCAATGGCAGCGTTTCCAGAATATCAACAATACCAAGGGCCACCAGGACCGTAGGGCTGTGGACATTAAGGACTTGCAGCGCATGAACGCCGCACTGGAGCGTGAAAACCAACAGGCCTGATGGAAAATGCTACATGGCCGCAGGCTTTGTGACGTCCCACATCTTATGTGCTGGGCATACTACTAACCGACGCCAAGGACCACCAGAGGCCATACAAAGAGTATCTAACCCGAGGCCCCTTACTAAGTAGCATACATTTACAACATGCCTTCTCCAAAAACATCAATATTGAACTCCATATGTATATGGATACATACATGTATTTTTATTAATAAAGGATCAAATAAAATAAAAATGCCATATATGTATCCATATACATATGGAGTTCAATATTGATGTTTTTGGAGAAGGTATGTTGACATTGAACAGGACATATATGAAGCGTGTACCACTGACATATGCAACACGAAACTTAGAGACCTGGAAAAGGGATCCTACTATTGTCCCAAATGCGAAAAGACCTCTCCAAACGTTAAATACAGACTTCGGCTGAAGGTAAAAATTGAAGAATCTGGAGATGTTCAATGGGTGACATGCTTCCACGAAACAGCTGAGGTACTGCTGGGTCACAACATGACTCAGGAATCACTGAAAAATTTCAAAGAGAATGACAAAATTGCATTTGAAGACATATTGAATAAAGTAATCTCAACAAGTCATGTCTTCATAATCAAAGTCAAGGTGACAACATACCAAAATGAGAAACAAATGAACCACACAGTACTGAAAATCAACTGCTGCTCTGGAACACAGGGTAGTGTTCCAAAGATCTAGGCTGATAATCCAGCTTTTGCAGCGTCACAGGTTCAAGTCCTGACTTGCGACCTCAAGTCCCCATCTCTTCCTGTACGGGGCGGCTACACAAGACTAAGAAAGACAAAAAAAATAAAGAGAAGGATACACAAGATTAAGAAAGACAAAAAAAGAGAAGAATAAAAAAGAAAAAAAGAAGGAGGAGGATAAAGATACCAAAAGGAGAGAGAAGAAAGGGTGGATGAGGTACAATGTGCGGTATCCTCCTCTGATCTGATACGGGCGGCTGGACTTAGATCACCTATGAAAGGATGTCCATGAAAGAATGTCCATCCACCTGGAGAAAAGAAAATGTAACAAGGAGGTGGCAACGGGGTGGCCAGATAAAGTTATTAGGCCTGGATCCAACTTTAAGTCGACGCACATGATTCCAGAAGTGTAGTGCTTATTCGCTCTTGTATCAAACCGGTACTCCAAACGTACTTAGAATTTAACATATTTTCTAAAGTAAATATGGGGGCTGCTGTGTTAAGAACGTTTCGTTGTCAAGCTCAATGTTGGGCATTTGGACCTATACATGGAGAAATGGAGCGAATCTGTTTGGCCTAAACATGGAGATGTGGATAACACTATATATGGAGATAGTCTAGTACATCATGTCATATGGGACTACCGTCATAGACAGTAGCCATTGTTAGGTCGGAGTCAATGGCTGTCTGTCTGACTGTCTGTACAGGAAGTGATGTCACATGACATACTTTTTATGCCCATATATGAGTCCTTCTGTACCACATCTCCATGTTTAGGCAAACTCCACACAGAAAGGCCCTATCGCCAACCGAACCTAGGGTGTGAGCGATAGGGCCTTTCTGTGTGGAGTTTGCGTGTTCTCCCCGTGTCTCCTAGGGTTGATACCCTCACAAAAACATGAACAAACTCCCCCCAGAATGACAACAACTAGAATCGTCAGAGAAACGCTGTGGTTGGCCAGATTGTCAAGAATTGGCGCGACCTCGCCCTTTAGGGCGAGGTTGCATGTCACCTTGAGGTCGCATTCCACCCTTGGGTGTCTTACTAGTAGCCTGGGCTTTTATTCATACCATTATATAATCCAAGCATAGTAAAATGAGTCTACGGTATAAAATATAATTCATTTTGATCTGAATCCAAGAAAGCACATACCTCAGCAGCACCAACCACTCTGCAGTTAAAAAACTAAAAAACAACATTTGACCTGCTGTACAATATTTTAAATGAAAACAGTTTCAAAATGTTGACGACAGTAGCCTAACTCTCTTGCATGTTGCATTTATATACCCCCCCCACCCCACCCCCCCCCCCCCCCATACTACATTACACTGATCATATAAGTGCATTAAACATGTCTAAAAGCTCTGTCAACATTCAATTACTTAAGTGGTCTGTGTACTGGTCTCATGATGCCTCAGTGCATGTACACAAACACTAGTTTTTAGATCAATTATAAAAAAGTCAAATGTAATTCTGATTTCATAGC